>NC_058086.1:118201145-118499094 GCF_014858855.1 Bufo gargarizans | reverse complement strand
AATTAAGTTTATCTCCAGTTGGATGTCTTGTAGAATACATGGTGGCTTTAGAACAGATTACAAACTCCGCTCTGCTGGATGACAGTGTCGACGTTCCTTGGTGCCTGTCAGCCCCTATAGTGACGTCTGGCCCGGGCTGTGTGTCACAAACTCCCGTGTGTAGTCCTGCATCACAGCTGAAGGCTTATTCTGCAGCCTGACCTGCGATCGCTGAATGCAGGCTGCACACTGGAGGCAGCCACCGAGCACCCGGCCAGAAACTGTGGGCAATGGCACAAGTCATCACAGTCGGGAATGGGAAATGATCCCGGCAGGAGAGCCGTGGACACTACCAGACCCGGGGCCGAGGCAAGCTGGCTCATCCCTGTCTTCTGTGGTCAGACGTGCACTGGATATGTCCTGCCGTTGGCTGGAGGAAAGCGTTTGTGCGGTGCTGATCGTGAAGGGTGGGTAGAGCGGCAGTACACATGCATCCTTACAGACAAAAGGAGGATGACAGAGACTCTGTCAAACGCTGCTGCTCCTCCTGCCCTCTGGCTCGGAGGAAACAGCACACGGTGAGACATACTGCGTTACCGCAGACTTCTGCTCCAGACTCCATGTGCCCGATATGAAAACTGAGAGCAGACAGGTGCAGGTGGCGTGTATAGCTAATTTTGTACTAATTTATATTGTGCTTCCAAAACTTAATATACCTTAGTCAAATAAATGACAAAGGAAAATATAGCATTTTTTATTCATGTTACCACATTCCTGCTGTTACCGTAGAAACAGCTGCTGTCAGAGGTGTTTTGGTTTATTTTTAGTGTTGCCCTGGTCTGGTGGGGGCTTATTACAGCTGCTCAGTGAGGCCGAGCTATGTGTGGGCCTTAAACTCGACCATTACTATGTTGCCGCTGCTGCCTGTCCTGATCCTGCTCAGTGAGGCCAAGCTATGTGTAGGCCTTATATACCAACCCATTACCATTTACATGCTGCTGCCTATCCTGATCCCGCTGAGTTTTGTAGAGCTATGTGTAGGCCTTATATACCAACCCGTTACCATTTACGTGCTGCTGCCTATCCTGACACTGCTGAGGACAACCAGCATGGGCCACTTATTCTCCATAGGAGTTTGTCAACTTTTGAGTATTAGAATTCTTGTGAAGTGCTTGGCATGCTTCAGTTTGCATATATTGTCAATATTTAAATATATATTATTAATATTTTTAATAAAATACAATCATACGGTGTTACGCTTCATTCACCAAAATATCTTTTTTTTTTTTTTTTTTGTTGCTAAAATTTGGGTTTAGTTCGTTTTTTTGCGGGCCTTGTTGTGGTTCTTCCTAAAACTAGGTGGTGACCACAGGTGGCCTTGCATTCTCAAAAGGTCTTGTGCAGTTAACATTGTACAGAATTTACTGAGGAACTGAATTAAATTTTATTATTTTATTATTTTCTTTTAATCAGGATTTGGGGACGAACATGGTGTTGCCTGTAGTCCTGGAAAGGATGGCTGACTTCCATGTTCACCTCTGGTTGGATGTCACTGGCATTATACTCATCCGTGTGGTAATCCGGTTTTGGGAATGGAGCGTTATTGCCACATGTATATATCGATATATACATTTATTTTTAGTGTTACCTCTTGACAATAATATAATGAACATTGATAATTTGCACATGCTACTTTCAACTAAAAACACAGCTTTAAACTTTGCAGTATAAACTGCGGACTATATAATGTTCTTGAAGCTATGTCACCATTTTGCAAGTGATTCTACTCATTGAATGACATGTTTCTGTCTGTTTGCCGGAAGCTATGTTCTGACATGTGCACTTAACCAAATAGTACGCTATATTGGACAAATGCTGGTTAGTTCTTAGCCCACTCCAAATAATTTTTGGTATTTCAAATAATAATTTTTTCCATTTAATTTTTGGGTTTTCAAAAAATTGTTAATAGGGTCAATCACATGATTTAAGCAAATATCATTAATCTACATTGTCTTAGTGCGGTTATTAGACTGTTCACTGTATGGATACTTTTATTATATATATATATATATATATATATATATATACAGTACAGACCAAAAGTTTGGACACACCTTCTCATTCAAAGAGTTTTCTTAATTTTCATGACTATGAAAATTGTAGATTCACACTGAAGGCATCAAAACTATGAATTAACACATGTGGAATTATATACATAACAAAAAAGTGTGAAACAACTGAAAATATGTCATATTCTAGGTTCTTCAAAGTAGCCACCTTTTGCTTTGATTACTGCTTTTCACACTCTTGGCATTCTCTTGATGAGCTTCAAAAGGTAGTCACCTGAAATGGTCTTCCAACAGTCTTGAAGGAGTTCCCAGAGATGGTTAGCACTTGTTGGCCCTTTTGCCTTCACTCTGCGGTCCAGCTCACCCCAAACCATCTCGGTCCGGTGACTGTGGAGGCCAGGTCATCTGGCGCAGCACCCCATCACTCTCCTTCATGGTCAAATAGCCCTTACACAGCCTGGAGGTGTGTTTGGGGTCATTGTCCGGTTAAAAAATAAATGATGGTCCAACTAAACGCAAACCGGATGGAATAGCATGCCGCTGCAAGATGCTGTGGTAGCCATGCTGGTTCAGTATGCCTTCAATTTAGAATAAATCCCCAACAGTGTCACCAGCAAAGCACCCCCACACCATCACACCTCCTCCTCCATGCTTCTCGGTGGGAACCAGGCATGTAGAGTCCATCCGTTCACCTTTTCTGCGTCGCACAAAGACATGGTGGTTGGAACCAAAGATCTCAAATTTGGACTCATCAGACCAAAGCACAGATTTCCACTGGTCTAATGTCCATTCCTTGTGTTCTTTAGCCCAAACAAGTGTCTTCTGCTTGTTGCCTGTCCTTAGCAGTGGTTTCCTAGCAGATATTCTACCATGAAGGCCTGATTCACACAGTCTCCTCTTAACAGTTGTTCTAGAGATGTGTCTGCTGCTAGAACTCTGTGTGGCATTGACCTGGTCTCTAATCTGAGCTGCTGTTAACCTGCGATTTCTGAGTCTGGTGACTCGGATGAACTTATCCTCCGCAGCAGAAGTGACTCTTGGTCTTCCTTTCCTGGGGCGGTCCGCATGTGAGTCAGTTTCTTTGTAGCGCTTGATGGTTTTTGTGACTGTACTTGGGGACACTTTCAAAGTTTTCCCAATTTTTTGGACTGACTGACCTTCATTTCTTAAAGTAATGATGGCCACTCGTTTTTCTTTACTTAGCTGCTTTTTTCTTGCCATAATACAAATTCTAACAGTCTATTCAGTAGGACTATAAGCTGTGTATCCACCTGACTTCTCCACAACGCAACTGATGGTCCCAACCCCATTTATAAGGCAAAAAATCCCACTTATTAAACCTGACAGGGCACACCTGTGAAGTGAAAACCATTTCAGGTGACTACCTCTTGAGGCTCATCAAGAAAATGCCGAAAGTGTGCAAAGCAGTAATCAAAGCAAAAGGTGGCTACTTTGAAGAACCTAGAATATGACATATTTTCAGTTGTTTCACACTTTTTTGTTATGTATATAATTCCACATGTGTTAATTTATAGTTTTGATGCCTTCAGTGTGAATCTACAATTTTCATAGTCATGAAAATAAAGAAAACTCTTTGAATGAGAAGGTGTGTCCAAACTTTTGGTCTGTACTGTGTATATATATATACAGGGAGTGCAGAATTATTAGGCAAGTTGCATTTTTGAGGATTAATTTTATTATTGAACAACAACCATGTTCTCAATGAACCCAAAAAACTCATTAATATCAAAGCTGAATATTTTTGGAAGTAGTTTTTAGTTTGTTTTTAGTTTTAGCTATTTTAGGGGGATATCTGTGTGTGCAGGTGACTATTACTGTGCATAATTATTAGGCAACTTAACAAAAAACAAATATGTACCCATTTCAATTATTTATTTTTACCAGTGAAACCAATATAACATCTCAACATTCACAAATATACATTTCTGACATTCAAAAACAAAACAAAAACAAATCAGTGACCAATATAGCCACCTTTCTTTGCAAGGACACTCAAAAACCTGCCATCCATGGATTCTGTCAGTGTTTTGATCTGTTCACCATCAACATTGCGTGCAGCAGCAACCACAGCCTCCCAGACACTGTTCAGAGAGGTGTACTGTTTTCCCTCCTTGTAAATCTCACATTTGATTATGGACCACAGGTTCTCAATGGGGTTCAGATCAGGTGAACAAGGAGGCCATGTCATTCGATTTTCTTCTTTTATACCCTTTCTTGCCAGCCACGCTGTGGAGTACTTGGACGCGTGTGATGGAGCATTGTCCTGCATGAAAATCATGTTTTTCTTGAAGGATGCAGACTTCTTCCTGTACCACTGCTTGAAGAAGGTGTCTTCCAGAAACTGGCAGTTGGACTGGGAGTTGAGCTTGACTCCATCCTCAACCCGAAAAGGCCCCACAAGCTCATCTTTGATAATACCAGCCCAAACCAGTACTCCACCTCCACCTTGCTGGCGTCTGAGCCGGACTGGAGCTCTCTGCCCTTTACCAATCCAGCCACGGGCCCATCCATCTGGCCCATCAAGACTCACTCTCATTTCATCAGTCCATAAAACCTTAGAAAAATCAGTCTTGAGATATTTCTTGGCCCAGTCTTGACGTTTCAACTTGTGTGTCTTGTTCAGTGGTGGTCGTCTTTCAGCCTTTCTTACCTCGGCCATGTCTCTGCGTATTGCACACCTTGTGCTTTTGGGCACTCCAGTGATGTTGCAGCTCTGAAATATGGCCAAACTGGTGGCAAGTGGCATCTTGGCAGCTGCACGCTTGACTTTTCTCAGTTCATGGGCAGTTATTTTGCGCCTTGGTTTTTCCACACGCTTCTTGCGACCCTGTTGACTATTTTGAATGAAAAGCTTGATTGTTCGATGATCACGCTTCAGAAGCTTTGCAATTTTAAGAGTGCTGCATCCCTCTGCAAGATATCTCACTATTTTTGACTTTTCTGAGCCTGTCAAGTCCTTCTTTTGACCCATTTTGCCAAAGGAAAGGAAGTTGCCTAATAATTATGCACACCTGATATAGGGTGTTGATGTCATTAGACCACACCCCTTCTCATTACTGAGATGCACATCACCTAATATGCTTAATTGGTAAACAGCTTGGAGTAAGACAACATGCATAAAGAGGATGATGTGGTCAAAATACTAATTTGCCTAATAATTCTGCACTTCCTGTATATATATATATATATATATATATATATATATATATATAAAATTTATTTAAAAATATATTTTATTTAGAGAAAAATATTCGAATAATGTAAAATGTTGGTGATGCTCAAAATAATATTTTTCTTTTAAAAATCAACTCATTTGGTATTTGGTCTTGCATTTGGCACAATTCACTTTGGTTACTACATGAGCAAGGTCCCATTATGTTGACCAAAAATGTACTAACTGTGTCATAGACACACACTTTCTGTCAGAACTTATGGGGCTTTTTTTTGTTATACGATATATTGGACAATTTGATATCGGCCTTTACAATCTTAAATAAATAAACAAAATTATAAATTGCATGCAGATTTTTTTTTATGTGTGGGAAAACACTCCTGATGCATGAGAAGCCAAAACTTGCGACTGTTGGTGTTGTATAAGTTGTATATAGGTAAAAAGAAAAAATAGACAGGAGGCCGCACCTCGTGTGTAGGACCGTGTTGTATAAGTTGATTATAGTTTTTTTTTTCACATCTGCTGGGGGGCCCATTCCTGGGAACACTTTTATGCTCCAAACTAAGCACATAATGTTGTTTGTTCCTGTTGAAATAGGACGAACTATGTGTAGGCCTTCTGCCATCTGCCTGCTGCTCTTGTACTGATCCTTCAGCGTTATGTGTAGGCCTTATACTCCACCGTTACCAATGACTGCTGCTATTATCCTGAGCCTTTGGAGTTATGTCTATGCCTTATACTCCATCATTTATGTGAACCTGCAGCTGCTGTATTTCATGATACTTATGAGTTGGGCTAGTCTAAAGGGGCCTTACTGTAACCCTATTTGTTAAAACATTAAAGCTGAAAAAAAAAAAAAACATAAGAAGTTATTAGTAAACTAAAAAAAAGTTATATAAACATTATGAATAGAAAACATTATAAATACAAATAAAATAAAACTATTGCACAGATTTAAGATGATTGTGGAGGTTTAGGAGCACCTCCACGTTCTTTTGCTGTTTCTCCTCCAGCTACTGCATTTGGTGGGTAAACTGCAGCTTCAGCTCCCGCATCTTTCGGAGGTGCAGCTCCCGTAGGTCCTATATGGTCTGTTTCTCCTGCTGCATCTCCAGTATTATTTTTTTGTTTTGTTTTATTAGCACTGTAAAAATATTAAAAAATAATATATATATATATATATATATATATATATATATATATATATAATTATTTGAAAATCAGATGAGAAGCCAATTAGTGATTAGTTTATAAAGCAGATTGCAATTTACATCGCAATTTGAAATATAGTTGTTTATTTAGGAATAGTTCATTAGAGTGGATTGTTATTAAGTTGTTAAGTTATAGATTTTTATGTAGATTAATTAGTGTATAGTGTTAAGGTTTTAGGTAGGGGGGGAGGGGAGTTTTTTTTTAGGGAATTGGGGTCGGGGGGGGGAACTGTATCCTTTTTTCTATTTTGTAATGTTTTGATATATTAATTAATAAAGATAATTAAACTTAAAAAAAAAAAAAAAAAAAGGTTTTATAATACTGTAGCGTTTGTTATAACTTCATCTTTTCCGTTTAATTTTTTTAGTTTTTTAAGACCATTTTATAGAAAAACATTTATATTACCGTGTGCGCTGTAGTAGCCCAAAGTGAAGAATGGAAGTACCCGGGACATTAAGAAAGGGGACCAATGGCAATACTTGCATTTCCTGTACTTTAGGTTCTGACCACTGGTCATGGTCAGTCAGTTTTCTGCCCAGTGATCAGTGGGTATTTTTAGTCTGCAGGTTTTGGAGGGTTAATTTTTTAATCTCTTTTGTTATGATCACAGGGATGAATTTTGATTCTGCCCAGTGATGCTCATAATTGGTCATTTTTATGACCTATGGTGTCACAGGGATCGGGCAAAGTTTGCCCGAGCCCTGGTGACAGTTAGTCATTGGTGGGTCAATGAAGTGAAGAGCTATAAATGTCCAGGCTCCATGGGCCAGTTTGCCTGTTTGCCACATATGCCCTTGTAGCCTGGACCAGTTTTTCCCCACCCCTTGAATTTTGTCATGTCCAGGTCTGTTCAGGGTGGTTAATATAGTCATCCCGTGATGTATTGATAGTTTTAACGAGTCTGAGTTTATGATTAGGCTGATGTTTTATATGGTTAATAATTTGGTTATATATTGAAGTTGGTTTGAGTTTAAATAAACAGGCCTCGGCTTATCTCCACTCTCTAGTCTTGTGTTTTATTTAATTAATGTTATAGTTGGAGATTTATTATGTATTTTGGTGAGTATATTGTATGTATTGCCAAGATGGATGGTTGATATGTCTCACTGAGAATGTATGCCTCAGTGAGATGATTCCCGGGAATCATTAAGCCTAGAGTTGAGTGGACACCTGGATGTTTGGGTTCGGCCGAACTTGAAAAATAAATTTGGGTACGGGACCCAAACTTGACCCGAACTTGACCCCGAACCCCAATGAAGTCAATGGGGACCCACATTTTTGATCACTAAAATGGCTGTAAAAATGACATGGAAAGAGCTAGAGGGCTGCAAAAGACAGCAAAATGTGCTTATGAGCATGGCAAATGCTCTGCAAACAAATGTGGATAGGGAAATGAATTAAAAAAACATAAAAGACCTTAAAAAAATATAAATTAGGAATGATGTAGGAGGAAGAGGTTGAGGAGGCGGTGAATGGGTGGATATGCCCGTGTAGGCTCACGTGGCGGTTTAGGTGGAAGTGGTGGCAAAGGAGGAATAGGTAGCCAACACAGATGTTTGTTATTTAGCATTTTTACATAGCGGTATCCCCAAAATATCGGGACATATAAAAAAAAAAAAAGGAATAAGTGCACTTGAATACAAGGATGGATGGTTGAGGCTGTTAGAACTGTTTATTCTGCACAAGGTACAGAGAAGTCCTGAGGGATCCAAGCCTGGTTAATTTTAATGAACGTGAGCTTGTCCACGTTGGCTGTGGACAGGCGGCTGCGTCTGTCTGCAATGACGCCTCCTGCCATGCTAAATACAAGTTCAGAGAGTACACTGGCTGCAGGGCAGGCCAGCACCTCCAAGTCATACAGGGCAAGCTCTGGCCATGTGGACAATTTGGAGACCCAGAAGTTGAATGGGGCAGAACCATCAGTCAGTACGTGTAGGTGTGTGCACAGGTACTGTTACACCATGTTGTTCAAATGCTGCCTCCTGCTAACATGCTCCATATCAGCAGTTGGGGACGGTTGTTGCGGCGAGGTGACAAAGCTTTTCCACATGTCGGCCATGCTAACCCTGCCTTCTGAGGTGCTGGCGCTGACACAGCTGCTTTGGTGACCTCTTCCTCCTGCCTTCGCCTTCTGCTTCCACTTGTCCCCCGGCGTCAGTCAGGAATGCTCTCAGAAGCGTGTCTACCAGAGTGCGCCTGTAGTCGCGCATCTTCCGATCACGGTCCAGTGAGGGAATTAAGGATGGCACATTGTCTTTGTAACGGGGATCCAGCAGGGTGTCCACCCAGTAGTCAGCACATGTTAAAATATGGGCAACTCTGCTGTCATTGCGCAGGCACTGCAGCATGTAGTTGTTCATGTGTGCCAGGCTGCCCAGAGGTAAGGACAAGCTGTCCTCTGTGGGAGGCGTATCGTCTGCGTCCTCCGTATCCCCCCAGCCACGCACCAGTGATGGGCCTGAGGTGCATTGGATGCCACCCCGCTGTGAACATGCTTCATCCCCATCCTCCTCCTCCTCATCCTCCAATAGTGGGCCCTAGCTGGCCAAATTTGAACCTGGCCTCTGCTGTTCCAAAAATACTCTTTCTGAGCCACTTCTAAAAGACTGGCCTGAAAGTGTTCGAGATGACCCCTCTTCCTCGTCGTGGGCCACATCCTCTTCCATCATCGCCCTAAGTGTTTTCTCAAGGAGACATAGAAGTGGTATTGTAACGCTGATAATGGCGTCATCGCCACTGGCCATGTTGGTGGAGTACTCGGAACAGCTCAACAGGGCACACAGGTCTCGCATGGAGGCCCAGTCATTGGTAGTGAAGTGGTGCTATTCCGCAGTGCGACTCACCCGTGCGTGCTGCAGCTGAAACTCGCACAGTCTCTCCAGCATGTGCAAGGTGGAGTTCCACCTGGTGGGCACGTCGCATATGAGGCGGTGAGCAGGAAGGTCGAAGTTACGCTGTAGAGCAGACAACCGAGCGGCGGCAGGATGACAACGCCATTAGCGCGCACAGATGGCCCGCACTTTACCCAGCAGCTCTAACATGTCAGGGTAGTTGTATATGAATTTCTGCACCACAAATTCACCACATGCGCCAGGCAAGGGATGTGCATCAAACCAGCTAGTCCCAGAGCTGCAACGAGATTTCGCCCATTATCTCACACCACCAGGCCGGGCTTGAGGCTCACTGGCACCAACCACTCATCGGTCTGTTGTTCTAATCCCCCACCACAACTACTGCGTGGCGTGGGGCCTGTCTCCCAAACACATTAGTTTCAGAACGGCCTGCTGACGTTTACCCCTGGCTGTGCTGAAGTTGGTGGTGAAGGTGGTAGAAGAGGATGAGGAAGCCGAGTAGGAAGAGGAGGCAACAGAAGGCAAAGAATGATGCCCTGCGATCCTTGGCGGCGGAAGGACATGCGCCAAACAGCTCTCCGCCTGGGGCCCAGCCGCCACTACATTTACCCAGTGTGCAGTTAGGGAGATATAGCGTCCCTGGACGTGCTTACTGGTCCATTTATCTGTGGTTAGGTGGACCTTGCCACAGATGGCGTTGCGCAGTGCACACTTGATTTTATCCGATACTTGGTTGTGCAGGGAGGGCACGGCTCTCCTGGAGAAGTGGTGGCGGCTGGGAACGACTTACTGTGGGACAGCAAGCGACATGAGCTGTTTGAAGCTATCCGTCTCCACCAGCCTAAATGACAATATTTCAAAGGCCAGTAGTTTAGAAATGCTGGCATTCAGGGCCAGGGATCGAGCGTGGCTAGGTGGGAATTTATGCTTTCTCTCAAAGGTTTGTGAGATGGAGAGCTGAATGCTTCCGTGTGACATGGTGGAGATGCTTGGTGACGGAGGTGGTGTTGTTGGTGGCACATCCTCTGTTTGCTGGGTGGCAGGTGCCAACGTTCCTCCAGAGGCGGAGGAAGAGGCCAAGGCAGCAGCAGAAGAGGGAGCAGGAGGGGCTTTAGCCCTTTCTTGGTTTTGAAGGTGCTTACTCCACTGCAGCCCGTGTCTCACATGTAGATGCCTGGTAATGTAGGTTGTGCTAAGATTCAGAACGTTAATGCCTCGCTTCAGGCTCTGATGGCACAGCGTGCAAACCACTCGGGTCTTGTCGTCAGCACATTGTGTGAAGAAGTGCCATGCCAGGGGACTCCTTGAAGCTGCCTTTGGTGTTCTCGGTCCCTGGTGACAGTGGCCAGTAGCAGGCAAACTGTTTTGGCGACGGCTGCTCTGCTTTTGCACCCTGCTCCAGTTTTTGCTACGCTGTTGGCTCTGTCTCGCCACTGCTTCTTCCTCCGAACTCTGAAAGTCAGTGGCACGACCTTCATTCCATGTGGGGTCTAGGACCTCATTGTCCCCTGCATCGTCTTCCTCCCTGACCTCCTTTTCGGTCTGCACACTGCACAAAAGACGCAGCAGTTGGCACCTGTGTTTCGTCATCATCAGAGACGTGCTGAGATGGTATTCCCATGTCCTCATCAGGAAACATAAGTGGTTGTGCGTCAGTGCATTCTATGTCTTCGACCCCTGGGGAAGGGCTAGGTGGATGCCCTTGGGAAACCCTGCCATCCTTAGAACAGCATTAGGCCCGACCAAATATCGCTGTAGATTCTGGCGGCTACTGGAACCTGAGGTAGTAGTTTCAGTAGGACGTGTAGCTGTGGCAGAACGGCCACGTCCTCTCCCTGCACCAGAGGCTCCACCAACACCACGACCGCGTCCCTTATTAGATGTTTGCCTCATAGTTAGCGTTCACAAAGCAAAGTAAAAAGTGGTTAAGTCTGTTAAAAATAATTAACCGCCAATAAAAACCCTGATGGATGTGCAGTATATTAGAGGGTTTTTTCACCCCAGTATGCACAAAGCCGTATTTCTGGCCTAAATGTGACAGTCACTTATGCACGTCTAATCCCAGATATGCAGTATATTAGAGGGTTTTTTCACCCTAGTACGCTCAACTCTAATTAAGCCAGTAACATTAGGTTACTTGGAGGTTTACATTTAAGATTTCTTTTAGGGCCGGTGTTTTAGGACTGGAGTGACCTAAGGTCACTCCTATACTCCATCCTCGCTTTTCATAAAGGTGTTGCCTAAAAATGCTGGGGAGATACAGTGTGGACAGTCTATCTGAAAGCTGAACAAGCTGAGAGGGGAACCAGATCTATGAAAACCTGTAAAAAGTGTAGAGATTCTACAGTTTAGTTACCCTGCTTGGACTGAACTCAAAGTGTGGGAATTTATGTTATCCAATATGTGTGGGCTCAAAAAGATTAAAGGTAAAGCTCAAACGTGTTTATTATTGTTTGCTGCAATACAATGTGCCTGTGGTGAAGACTACACTGACACCTGTGTGTGTGTGTGTGTGAGAACACTGACTGAGTTAAAACACCCATTGCACATATTTACCCTCCTGGCCGGGGTTGGTCACAAGCTCCTCCTCCTCATGAGAAGCTGGGGGGGTGAAGCGGGGTGGTGTGAGTGTTCGCCCTCTTCACCTACATGCGGTGGGGTAGGGGCATTCTGCTGCCCAGAGGGTCCAGTCTGCTCTCCGTCCTCCTCTTCCTCCTCCTCCTCAGAGACCTCCACCACCGTCAGATCCTCTCTTTAGGTTCTGTGGCGGACGGAAGGAAGGGGCACGCCTGTAATAATCACACAATGGTCAGAAATCTTACAAAAAAATCCTAATTCATAACAAATACTAATTAAGTGGGGGATTTATTTAATGTAATGATGAACGGGGCCTTTTACTATAATAATGATTAATGATTGCAGTTTATGTATATTATACAAATAATTATTTCATCCACTCACAAAAGATTACTTAGTAGTACCTGGTGTGGCAATTACTACATCAGATGGTTACATCATACATCTCTACCTCACTGTGAGTATACAGTACAGACCAAAAGTTAAGTGGAGTTAAAAAAAAGGAGTTCTTGTGCTGAGTGTGATTTTGTGGGAGTGATTGCAGGTGGCTGAGTGTGGTTTGAAGCAGAGATCCTTGAAAGTTAAGTTTTTGCATTCTAGTACTGCCATTTAAAACTTTTCTTTTTCTCAGCTTGATTAAGGGGAGTGGCCTGGGCAACCAGGTGCTATACATTGAACCACTTAACTCTCCAGAGCTAGCTCTTCCTGAGGCTTGCTCTACTAAGTGGCTTCTTATTAAGTGGAGTTAAAAAAAATTAGTTCTAGTGCTGAGTGTGATTTTGTGGGAGTGATTGCAGGTGGCTGAGTGTGATTTGAAACAGAGATCCTTGAAAGTTACGTTTTTGCATTCTAGTACTGCCATTTAAAACCTTTTTTTTTTCTCTCTGCTTGATTAAGGGGAGTGGCCTGGGCAACCAGGTGCTATACATTGAACCACTTAACTCTCCAGAGCTAGCTCTTCCTGAGGCATGCTCTACTAAGTGGCTTCTTATTAAGTGGAGGTAAAAAAAATTAGTTCTAGTGCTGAGTGTGATTTTGTGGGAGTGATTGCAGGTGGCTGAGTGTGATTTGAAACAGAGATCCTTGAAAGTTACGTTTTTGCATTCTAGTACTGCCATTTAAAACCTTTTTTTTTTTTCTCTCTGCTTGATTAAGGGGAGTGGCCTGGGCAACCAGGTGCTATAAATTGAACCACTTAACTCTCCAGAGCTAGCTCTTCCTGAGGCTTGCTCTACTAAGTGGCTTCTTATTAAGTGGAGTTAAAAATAAGGAGTTCTAGTGCGGAGTGTTATTTTGTGGGAGTGATTGCAGGTGGCTGAGTGTGGTTTGAAGCAGAGATACTTGAAAGTTAAGTTTTTGCATTCTAGTACTGCCATTTAAAACTTTTATTTTTTTCTCTGCTTGATTAAGGGGAGTGGCCTGGGCAACCAGGTGCTATAAATTGAACCACTTAACTCTTCAGAGCTAGCTCTACTAAGTGGCTTCTTATTAAGTGGAGTTTAAAAAAAGGAGCTCTAGTGCTGAGTGTAATTTTGTGGGAGTGATTGCAGGTGGCTGAGTGTGGTTTGAAGCAGAGATCCTTGAAAGTTAAGTTTTTGCATTCTAGTACTGCCATTTAAAACTTTCTTTTTCTCTGCTTGATTAAGGGGAGTGGCCTGGGCAACCAGGTGCTATAAATTGAACCACTTAACTCTCCAGAGCTAGCTCTTCCTGAGGCTTGCTCTACTAAGTGGCTTCTTATTAAGTGGAGTTTAAAAAAAGGAGTTTAAGAAAAGGAGCTGGAAACTAAGGTTTGGTTATAATTTCCTTGTGTGTTGTTGGCTTAATTTTAGGTAGTCATTCAACTACAGCAGGCAGGGTCTAATTCTAAATCATATTTACTGTTTTACTTTTTTACTGTTGTAATCCCCATTTAGTATGTGTTGCACAATTGACAACGCAGTCCAGTGCACATCTTGCATGATGTATGCAGTCCTGGAACTGCCGTTCAAGGGTGTATCTTTGTTCAAGATGTGAGCAAATTACCCGTTTGGAATCGCACATCGAGTCTCTAAACGGGCAAGTTGCAACACTGAGAGGCATTGACAATTTGCAAAAAAGAGTTTGAGGGGGAGGGTGAATAGAGAGGAGGCTGAGGAAAGTGAGGTAGCTAGCTGGGTAACAGTTAGAAAGCGGGGTAGAGGGAAGAGTGCCAGGGAGGCTAGCCCTGATCTGACACACCCCAACAAGTTTGCACGTTTGGCAGATGAGGGGGATGTCAGTCCAGGGACGGCACTGCAGCAGCCAGACATTTCCTCTTCCAGTCAGGGGAATGTCAGCTCCAGTAAGCAGGGAACCAGGAGAGCAGGGCAGGCCAGACAGATGCTGGTAGTGGCAGACTCCATTATTAGGGGAACAGATAGGGAAATCTGTCACAAAGACCGTGATCGCCGAACAGTGTGCTGTCTTCCTGGCGCTGGAGTTCGACACATCGCGGATCCGGTTGACAGATTACTGGGAGGGGCTGGAGAAGATCCAGCGGTCATGGTCCATATCGGAATCAATGACAAAGTTAGAGGTAGGTGGAGAGTCCTTAAAAATGATTTCAGGGATTTAGGTCAAAAGCTGAGGGCAAGGACCTCAAAGGTAGTATTTTCCTAAATACTGCCTGTACCACGAGCCACACAAGAAAGGCAACGGCAGATTAGGGAGATTAACAAGTGACTCAAGAACTGGTGGAGGAAGGAGGGGTTTGGGTTCCTGGAGAACTGGGCCGACTTTTGGAAGAACTGCGCCTCAATTGGGAAGGGGCATCTGTGCTGGGGAGAAAGGTGGCTATAAGGTTGGAGGAGTGTTTAAACTAGGGACTGGGGGGGGAATTACATTATAGGAGGGAAAAATAGGGCAGATAGAGCGGGGGCAAGGTAGTGGGACTGGGGGAGGAATGAAAGGAGGGACTAGAACAGTTCAGAAGGAAAGGTGTAGGGTAAAAAAAATATACATAAACCTCTCAAATGTATGTATACTAATGCCAGAAGCCTGACTAATAAAACTGGGGAAATGGAATTAGTGATGTGTGAGGAGAACTATGACATAGTGGGAATAACTGAGACATGGCTGGATGATAGCTATGACTGGGCAGTTAATGTACAGGGTTACAGTCTGTTTAGAAAGGATCATTAAAACCGGAGAGGGGGAGGGGTCTGCCTTTATGTAAAGTCTTGTCTAAAGCCCACACTCCGTGAAGATATAAGTGAGGGACATTAACATGTGGAGTCACTGTGGGTAGAGATACATGGAGCTAAAAACAACAATAAATTACTAATAGGAGATTACTATAAACCACCTAAGATACCAGAGTCCACAGAAAATCTACTACTAAACGAGATAGATGAGGCGGCAAATCATAATGAGGTGGTTACTATGGGGGACTTCAACTACCCAGCTATAGACTGGGAAACTGAAACTTGTATATCTCATAAGGGAAACAGGTTCTTGGCAATAACCAAAGACAATTACCTCTCCCAACTGGTTCAGGACCCGACTAGAGGGACGGCCATACTGGACTTAGTATTAACCAATAGGCCTGACAGAACAACAGACGTGCAGGTTGGGGGACACCTGGGAAATAGTGACCATAAAGTAATAACCTTCCAATTATCATTCAAAAGAGCGTTTCTACAGGGAGGAACAAAAATACCAAACTTCAAAAAAGCTAAATTTAGCCAACTAAGAGAGGCCATAGGGCGAACTAACTGGGAGAAAGTCCTCAAAAATAAAAATACAGCCACAAAATTGGATATCTTTAAAAACATCCTAAAATCTCATTGTGAGAGGTACATACCGTATATGAATAAAAAGTTAAGGAACGAAAAGAAACCAATGTGGATAAATAGAACTGTAAAGAAAGCAATAAATGACAAAAAGAAAGCATATAATTCACTGAAACAGGAGGGTAGCACGGAAGCACTGAAAAGCTATAAGGAAAAAATTAGAACATGTAAAAGACAAATAAAAGCGGCCAAACTAGAGACTGTAAGATTAATTGCCAAAGAGAGTAAAAACTAACCCTAAAATGTTCTTCAATTATATAAATGTTAAAAAGTATAAATCTGAAGGTGTCGGCCCTTTAAAGAGTAATGAGGGGGGAGTCGCAGAGAGCGACGAGGAGAAAGCAAAGCTGTTAAATATCTTTTTCTCCAATGTATTCACTGAGGAAAATAAACTGTCAGATGACATGCAGAATGTAAAAATAAACTCCCCATTAAAAGTGTCCTGTCTGACCCAGGAAGAAGTATATCAGCGACATAAAAAGATTTAAATAGACAAATCGCCAGGACCGGATGGCATACACCCCCATATCCTAAAGGAATTAAGTAATGTCATAGCCAGACCCTTATTTCTGATATTTGCTGACTCTATACTGACAGGGAATGTCCCACAGGATTGGCGCATGGCAAATGTGGTGCAAATATTCAAAAAGGGTCCAAAAACAGAGCCTGGAAACTATAGGCCGGTAAGTTTAACATCTGTTGTGGGTAGAGTTGAGCGAACACCTGGATGTTCGGGATCGAGAAGTTCGGCCGAACTTCCCGGAAATGTTCGGGTTCGGGATCCGAACCCGACCCGAACTTCGTCCCGAACCCGAACCCCATTGAAGTCAATGGGAACCCGAACTTTTCGGCACTAAAAAGGCTGTAAAACAGCCCAGGAAAGAGCTAGAGGGCTGAAAAAGGCCGCAACATGTAGGTAAATACCCTGCAAACAAATGTGGATAGGGAAATGAATTAAAATAAAAATAAAATAAATAAAAATTAACCAATATCAATTGGAGAGAGGTCCCATAGCAGAGAATCTGGCTTCACGTCACCCACCACTGTAACAGTCCATTGTCATATATTTAGGCCCAGGCACCCAGGCAGAGGAGAGAGGTCCCGTAACAGAGAATCTGGCTTCATGTCAGCAGAGAATCAGTCTGCATGTCATAGCAGAGAATCAGGCTTCACGTCACCCAACATTGGAACAGTCCATTGGCATATATTTAGGCCCAGGCACCCAGGCAGAGGAGAGAGGTCCCTTAACAGAGAATCTGGCTTCATGTCAGCAGAGAATCAGTCTGCATGTCATAGCAGAGAATCAGGCTTCACGTCACCCAACATTGGAACAGTCCATTGTCATATATTTAGGCCCCGGCACCCAGACAGAGGAGAGGTTCATTCAACTTTGGGTTGCCTCGCAATATAATGGTAAAATGAAAATAAAAATAGGATTGAATGAGGAAGTGCCCTGGAGTACAATAATATATGGTTAAGGGGAGGTAGTTAATGTCTAATCTGCACAAGGGATGGACAGGTCCTGTGGTATCCATGCCTGGTTCATTTTTATGAATGTCAGCTTGTCCACATTGGCTGTAGACAGGCGGCTGCGTTTGTCTGTAATGACGCCCCCTGCCGTGCTGAATACACGTTCAGACAAAACGCTGGCCGCCGGGCAGGCCAGCACCTCCAAGGCATAAAAGGCTAGCTCTGGCCACGTGGACAATTTAGAGACTCAGAAGTTGAATGGGGCCGAACCATCAGTCAGTACGTGGAGGGGTGTGCACACGTACTGTTCCACCATGTTAGTGAAATGTTGCCTCCTGCTAACACGTTGCGTATCAGGTGGTGGTGCAGTTAGCTGTGGCGTGTTGACAAAACTTTTCCACATCTCTGCCATGCTAACCCTGCCCTCAGAGGAGCTGGCCGTGACACAGCTGCCTTGGCGACCTCTTGCGCCTCCTCTGCCTTGGCCTTGGGCTTCCACTTGTTCCCCTGTGACATTTGGGAATGCTCTCAGTAGCGCGTCTACCAACGTGCGCTTGTACTCGCGCATCTTCCTATCACGCTCCAGTGCAGGAAGTAAGGTGGGCACATTGTCTTTGTACCGTGGATCCAGCAGGGTGGCAACCCAGTAGTCCACACACGTTAAAATGTGGGCAACTCTGCTATCGTTGCGCAGGCACTGCAGCATGTAGTCGCTCATGTGTGCCAGGCTGCCCAGGGGTAAGGACAAGCTGTCCTCTGTGGGAGGCGTATCGTCATCGTCCTGCCTTTCCCCCCAGCCACGCACCAGTGATGGGCCCGAGCTGCGTTGGGTGCCACCCCGCTGTGACCATGCTTCATCCTCATGGTCAGAAGAGGAGGAGGAAGCTGAGTAGGAGAAGGTGGCAACAGGAGGCAAAGAATGTTGCCCTGCGATTCTTGGCGGCGGAAGGACGTGCGCCAAACAGCTCTCCGTCTGGGGCCCAGCTGCCACTACATTTACCCAGTGTGCAGTTAGGGAGATATCGCGTCCCTGGCCGTGCTTACTGGTCCACGTATCTGTGGTTAGGTGGACCTTGCCACATATGGCGTTGCGCAGTGCACACTTAATTTTATCGGATACTTGGTTGTGCAGGGAAGGCACGGCTCTCTTGGAGAAGTAGTGCCGGCTGGGAACAACATACTGTGGGACAGCAAGCGACATGAGCTGTTTGAAGCTGTCTGTGTCCACCAGCCTAAATGACAGCATTTCATAGGCCAGTAGTTTAGAAATGCTGGCATTCAGGGCCAGGGATCAAGGGTGGCTAGGTGGGAATTTATGCTTTCTCTCAAATGTTTGTGAGATGGAGAGCTGAACGCTGCCGTGTGACATGGTTGAGATGCTTGGTGACGGAGGTGGTGGTGTTGGTGGTACATCCCCTGTTTGCTGGGCGGCAGGTGCCAACGTTCCTCCAGAGGCGGAGGAAGAGGCCGAGGCGGCAGCAGCAGAAGAGGCTGAGGCGGCAGCAGCAGAAGAGGTAGCAGGGGGAGCCTGAGTGACTTCCTTGTTTTTAAGGTGTTTACTCCACTGCAGTTCATGCTTTGCATGCAGGTGCCTGGTCATGCAGGTTGTGCTAAGGTTCAGAACGTTAATGCCTTGCTTCAGGCTCTGATGGCACAGCGTGCAAACCAGTCGGGTCTTGTCGTCAGCACATTGTTTGAAGAAGTGCCATGCCAGGGAACTCCTTGAAGCTGCCTTTGGGGTGCACGGTCCCAGATGGCGGCGGTCAGTAGCAGGTGGAGTCTCTTGGCGGAGGGTATTCTGCTTTTGCCCACTGCTCCCTCTTTTGCTACGCTGTTGGCTCAGTCTCACCACTGCCTCTTCCTCCGAACTGTGAAAGTCAGTGGCACGACCTTCATTCCATGTGGGGTCTAGGACCTCATCGTCCCCTGCATCGTCTTCCACCCAGTCTTGATCCCTGACCTCCTGTTCAGTCTGCACACTGCAGAAAGACGCAGCAGTTGGCACCTGTGTTTCGTCATCATCAGAGACATGCTGAGGTGGTATTCCCATGTCCTCATCATCAGGAAACATAAGTGGTTGTGCGTCAGTGCATTCTATGTCTTCCACCGCTGGGGAAGGGCTAGGTGGATGCGCTTGGGAAACCCTGCCAGCGGAGTCTTCAAACAGCATAAGAGACTGCTGCATAACTTGAGGCTCAGACAGTTTCCCTGGTATGCATGGGGGTGATGTGACAGACTGATGGGCTTGGTTTTCAGGCACCATCTGTGCGCTTTCTGCAGAAGACTGGGTGGGAGATAATGTGAACGTGCTGGATCCACTGTCGGCCACCCAATTGACTAATGCCTGTACCTGCTCAGGCCTTACCATCCTTAGAACGGCATTGGGCCCCACCAAATATCGCTGTAAATTATGGCGGCTACTGGGACCTGAGGTAGTTGGTACACTAGGACGTGTGGCTGTGGCAGAACGGCCACGTCCTCTCCCAGCACCAGAGGGTCCACTAACACCACCATCTTATATACCCTTTTAAGGATAGATTTAATGTAGGTCTGATACAGCAGAAACCACTAAATTAGGAAATTGCTAAATTGGGAATTGTATTTCAACCCAGAACAAAAACTGTGCTTTGACGGACACTAAATAACTTGACCAGCTACAGCAATAATGACAGATTTGGATGAATATAAATTTGAGGCCTATTATTTAGGCGCTGGGTGACAGGTATACGTTTACAGTCAGAATTAGACTGGGATATGGCCAAAAAATAACCACACTATTGATGGTTAAATGCACTTGGTGTGACAGCTTGACCCTGATGTAGGATATAGCCAAAAAACAACCACACTATTGAGGGTTAAATGCACTTGGTGACAGCTTGCCCCTGATGTAGTATATGGCCAAAAAATAACCACACTATTGATGGTTAAATGCACTTGGTGTGACAGCTTGACCCTGATGTAGGATATAGCCAAAAAACAACCACACTATTGAGGGTTAAATGCACTTGGTGACAGCTTGCCCCTGATGTAGTATATGGCCAAAAAATAACCACACTATTGATGGTTAAATGCACTTGGTGTAACAGCTTCACCCTGATGTAGGATATAGCCAACAAACAACCACACTATTGAGGGTTAAATGCACTTGGTGGCAGCTTGTGCTGGCACACCACAATACACAAAATGGCCGCCGATCACCCCAGGAAAAAGTGACTGAAAAACGCTCTGGGCAGCCTAAAAACAGTGAGCAATTCAATAGCAGCAGTTCAATCATCCACAGCTGCAGATCGATCTCTGAATGAAGTCTTTTGGAGGAGTTAATCACTGCCTAATCTCGCCCTAACGTCGCAGCTGCAACCTCTCCCTATACTGATCAGAGCAGAGTGACGTGCGGCGCTACGTGACTCCAGCTTAAATAGAGACTGGGTCACATGCTGCACTGGCCAATCACAGCCATGCCAATAGTAGGCATGGCTGTGACAGCCTCTTGGGGAAAGTAGTATGACGCTTGTTGATTGGCTGCTTTGCAGCCTTTCAAAAAGCGCCAAGAAAGCGACGAACACCGAGCCCGAACCCGGACTTTTACGAAAATATCCGGGTTCGGGTCCGTGTCACGGACACCCCAAAATTCGGTACGAACCCGAACTATACAGTTCGGGTTCACTCATCCCTAGTTGTGGGTAAACTGTTTGAAGGTTTTCTAAAAGATGCTATCTTAGAGCATCTCAACGGAAATACGCAAATAACGCCATATCAGCATGGCTTTGTGAGGGATCGGTCCTGCCAAACTAATTTAATCAGTTTCTATAAGGAGGTAAGTTCTAGATTTGACAGCGGCGAATCAATGGATGTCGTATATCTGGACTTCTCCAAAGCATTTGACACTGTACCACATAAAAGGTTAGTATATAAAATAAGAATGCTCGGACTGGGAGAAAACGTCTGTATGTGGGTAAGTAACTGGCTCAATTATAGAAAACAGAGGGTGGTTATTAACGGTACACACTCAGATTGGGTCACTGTCACTAGTGGAGTACCTCAGGGGTCTGTATTGGGCCCTATTCTCTTCAATATATTTATTAATGATCTTGTAGGCTTGCATAGTAAAGTATCAATTTTCGCAGATGACACTAAACTGTGTAAAGTAATTTACACTGATGAGGACAGTATACTACTACAGAGGGATCTGGATAGATTGGAGGCTTGGGCAGATAAGTGGCAGATGAGATTTAACACTGACAAATGTAAAGTTATGCACATGGGAAGGAATAATGCAAGTCACCCGTACATACTAAATGGTAAAACACTCGGTAACACTGACATGGAAACAGATCTAGGAATTTTAATAAGCAGCAAACTAAGCTGCAAAAACCAGTGTCTGGCAGCTGCTGCCAAGGCCAATAAGATAATGCGTTGCAGAAGGGGCATAGATGCCCGTGATAAGAACATAGTCCTACCACTTTACAAATCGCTAGTCAGACCACACATGGAGTACTGTGTACAGTTCTGGGCTCCTGTAAACAAGGCAGACATAGCAGAGCTGGAGAAGGTCCAGAGGAGGGCAACTAAAGTAATAACTGGAATAGGGCAACTACAGTACCATGAATGATTATCAAAATTAGGGCTATTCACTTTAGAAAAAAGACGACTGAGGGGAGATCTAAGTAATATGTAAAAATATATCAGGGGTCAGTACAGAGATCTATCCCATCATCTATTTATCCCCAGAACTGTGACTGTGACGAGGGAACATCCTCTGCGTCTGGAGGAAAGAAGGTTTGTACATAAACATAGAAAAGGATTCTATGGAACTCTCTGCCGGAGGATGTGGTGATGGTGAGTGCAATCAAGGGATTCAATAGGGGCCTGGATGTATTTCTGGAGCGTAATAATATTTTAGCTTCTAGAGTCGGGAGTCGGGAAGGAATTTTTAATTCCCCTAAAGTGGGGAGAATTGGCTTCTACCTCACAGTTTTTTTTTTTTTGCCTTCCTCTGGATCAACTTGCAGGATAACATGCCGAACTGGATGGACAAATGTCTTTTTTCGGCCTTATGTACTATGTTACTATGTTACTATGAAAATTGTAGATACACACTGAAGGCATCAAAACTATGAATTTGAATTAACACATGTGGAATTATATACATAACAAAAAAGTGTGACACAAATGAAAATATGTCATATTCTAGGTTCTTCAAAGTAGCCACCTTTTGCTTTGATTACTGCTTTGCACACTTGCATTCTCTTGTTGAGCTTCAAGAGGTAGTCACCTGAAATGGTTTTCACTTCACAGGTGTGCCCTGTCAGGTTTAATAAGTGGGATTTCTTGCCTTATAAATGGGGTTAGGACCATCAGTTGCCTTGTGGAGAAGTCAGGTGGATATACAGCTGATAGTCCTACTGAATAGACTGTAAGAATTTGTATTATGGCAAGAAAAAAGCAGCTAAGTAAAGAAAAACGAGTGGCCATCATTACTTTAAGAAATGAAGGTCAGTCAGTCCGAAAAATTGGGAAAACTTTGAAAGTGTCCCCAAGTACAGTCACAAAAACCATCAAGCGCTACAAAGAAACTGGCTCACATGCGGACTGCCCCAGGAAAGGAAGACCAAGAGTCACCTCTGCTGCGGAGGATAAGTTCATCCGAGTCACCAGCCTCAGAAATCGCAGGTTAACAGCAGCTCAGATTAGAGACCAGGTCAATGCCACACAGAGTTCTAGCAGCAGACACATCTCTAGAACAACTGTTAAGAGGGGACTGTGTGAATCAGGCCTTCATGGTAGAATATCTGCTAGGAAACCACTGCTAAGGACAGGCAACAAGCAGAAGAGACTTGTTTGGGCTAAAGAACACAAGGAATGGACATTAGACCAGTGGAAATCTGTGCTTTGGTCTGATGAGTCCAAATTTGAGATCTTTGGTTCCAACCACGGTGTCTTTGTGCGACGCAGAAAAGGTGAACGGATGGACTCTACATGCCTGGTTCCCACAGTGAAGCATGGAGGAAGAGGTGTGATGGTGTGGGGGTGCTTTGCTGGTGACACTGTTGGGGATTTATTCTAAATTGAAGGCATACTGAACCAGCATGGCTACCACAGCATCTTGCAGCGGCATGCTATTCCATCCGGTTTGCGTTTAGTTGGACCATCATTTATTTTTCAACAGGACAATGACCCCAAATTGACCATGAAGGAGAGTGATGGGGTGCTGCGCCAGATGACCTGACCTCCACAGTCACCGGACCTGAACCCAATCGAGATGGTTTGGGGTGAGCTGGACCGCAGAGTGAAGGCAAAAGGGCCAACAAGTGCTAAGCATCTCTGGGAACTCCTTGAAGACTGTTGGAAGACCATTTCAGGTGACTACCTCTTGAAGCTCATCAAGAGAATGCCAAGAGTGTGCAAAGCAGTTAATCAAAGCAAAAGGTGGCTACTTTGAAGAACCTAGAATATGACATATTTTCAGTTGTTTCACACTTTTTTGTTATGTATATAATTTCACATGTGTTAATTCATAGTTTTGATGCCTTCAGTGTGTAGTCATAGTCATGAAAATAAAGAAAACTCTTTGAATGAGAAGGTGTGTCCAAACTTTTGGTCTGTACTGTTACACAGTGTTGACAAAAGATACAAAAGCAATGTAAGCACTTTACCTGGGCATTTTCCATCACGGATGTCTCTCATTTGGGCACCTTGCCTCCTCTTTATATTGGACGATCTTTTGATGGTGGCCGACTTCTTGTGGCCTTTATTAAATTCCCGCCACAGCTCATAGCGGATCCCCCTGACGATCCTTTGTTTTTTCTCATGGGACCGGGTGGTATTCTAGCCCCACTCCAACATTCGCTGCAGGATAAAGATGCAAGCATATAAACCCAAATTTGTTACATATACGGATTGGAAATAATGTCCTCAACAACACATATATAAGGATTTAATGGTCACATTTTCGCTTAATGGGATCATGCATACGAACGTGTGCCGCCCCTTTCGTGCATTGGGAACACAATAGCGGTCCCCAAAGCATGGGCAACATCCATGCGTCTGCTGCAGACGGATCTCAGACCCATTCACTTGAAAGGGTCCGTGATCTGTCCGTTCCGCAAAATAAAAAGAGAGTGCCTTAACTACTTTTTTTGTGGTTCAGAGGCACAGCCAGAAGCACTCTGAGGTGCTTCCACAGGGTTCCACACAGCATCTCCTGGATCGCTGACCCATTGAAGTGAATGGGGACGTGATCTGTCATGCAGGTTGCACACGGTGGCCGGGTATTCCGTACCCGCTGTATGCAAGCCACAATACGGGCACGGGTGGCACACGTTCATAAAGTTAACACTAAAAGATCGCATTGTATTGCTTTGGTATGTATGTGGGGTCTGAGCAATCATATATTGCCCAGCTGAGCAGATGTACTTGTCCAGTGAAGGGACGGTACGGTATGGGGTGTAAAGCTGGTTTGCCTCTGCGTGGTGCACCCTGGGGTAACGCTAAATGAACCAGCAAATTATGGCGGTCTGACTAAGAAAGCTTCTCCTCCTGACCAACAAAAACTTTAATGTATAGACTATGTATGTGTGGGGAATATAGTGTGTGTTATTAATATCTATATGTATATATATATATATATATATATATATATATATATATATATATATAGTGTGTGGCAGGGAAAAGAAAAGTGCAATGTGCATGTGAAAGAGATTTCTCTGCTGTCCATACATACATGCAACAGACATAGTGCTATAATGTCCCCACAATACTAAGTTCAACAATCAGTATTATGTTGTCAGACCTGATTACATTCGAAACTGTAAGTAACGCGCTAAAATATTCGACTTGTTAGAGGGGAATTAGTGCATAGCATAATCGCGAACATTTTAATAACCTCAATCTGCATATAAAGCTACTGCTAAGATATGTATAGAATTTAAATCGAATACAGTTCTGAAATGTCCAATTACTTACTGTGATCAGGACTTCTTCGCTTGTAAAAACTTGCTGGCAACCATTCTCAAATGTACTAATTAGCTATTGCTCAGCGTGTGTGCGTGCGTGAGTACGTACGTACTTACATGCGCGCGCATGTTCGTTCGCGCGCACATAAAAGCGAGTGACATAGAAAAGAATTTATCGAATATCACGAAATCGCGATATATCACGAATATTTGACGAATATTCGACTAAATATATGTGATATATTGCGAAATCTAATATGCTACCTCCCGCTCATCACTAACCCAAAGCTGTGGATTTCCTATGTGATATTTATGATATTTTTTACTTCCCTTCAATCTTATAGACTCATTCATATGGGAAATCATTTTTTATATATTTTGTGTGATAAATTTCCCATTTTGACAATCTTAAATACGGTAGCTCATAATCGGTGTGGTTTCACTACCTGCTGCCTCCTATAAGCACTGTATTGCATCCAAAATATAGAGATGTGTTTTCTTTGCAATGGTAAGCTTAATCATATCCAATCACGTGACAAATGACATTACTAGGACAGAAACATAATCTCACTTCTGTAAATAGCACTTAGTCTACTTTCATTTCTGAGTGATTTAGGTAAATTGAACATGAGGTAAAACAGGTCTATGTTATTGTGATAAGCATCACAAAACATCATTCAGTGAGGTCCCATCTGTTCTGAGACATAAGACCTTATCAAATAAACGTCTTGTAGCCTGAATGTCATGCGAGAGTTTGTAGTCAATGACACATTCAAACAAAAGAAACTGTAAACTGAAACAATTATTTCACAATACCAATTTATATTTTTATATCACTTTTAATGCATAGTGTTGCTAATTCAAGAGTTCCTCTAATTTATCAGAATAACATTGGCTCTCTAGCTAGCTGTAGGTGTGTATCGTATATGCTGCATATATGAGGTTTATTTCCTTCCTTCTACTGATTTCTATAAATAGTCATTTGCTCCATGACTGTCAATTGAATATACTGTGCATTGCATGATATCAGAGCTGTGCTATAAGCTCAGAGACAGATGTCTCACCCTTCAGTCCGAAGCTGCAGCTGCAGCTACATTCCCCTTTTCCCCGTGTTCTATTTATTCCATATTCACACAACAATGAAAAAAATTGCCATAAAAAGCAGACACGCTGTCTGTTTTTCATGGCCATTTTTGCACCTATTTTCTGTCCATCTGCCCATTTTTAACGGCCTTTAAAAATGAATATGCAAACTTTTTATTTTTATTTAAATCCCACTTTCCAGCATTAATAATGTCCCCCAGAGTGGCTCCCAGCAGTAGTTATGTCCACATAGTAGTCCCAGAAATAATAATGTCCCCCATACTGGCCTCCAGCAATAATAATGTCCCCTATAGTGGCCCCCAGCAGTAATAATGTCCCACAGAGTGGCCCCCAGCCGTAAGAATGTCCTTCATAGTGTGAGTGCAATTCATGCGCTTCTCCTTCTTCTTTGTGTGGTGCCAAATCAATTAGAAGTATAAGTATGTGTACACCATACTGCTTTATGATGAGACCAGACACACTAGGTGGTTTCATGAAAGCATCTTCTCTCTTCTCTGAGCCATGGTAGAAGAGGCGCACTTTATTCACATTACATTGACTTAAATAGCAGACATGACATCACAAAAGGGGTGTTCCTTGAGACTATTGGCTCCTTAACCTGTTAGGAGTGGTTTCAGCATCTTCAACTGAGTTCATAGGTATATTTGAAAACTTAAATGTAATCCCCATTTTCCCCCTCCCCTATTTACCTTAAACAAAAGAATGCACACATGGCTCAAACATCTGGCTTGAGGCCATCTTGTGGACAAAAATGTGTACTACACAAAAATGTGTACTACAGAATGTTCACACCACATACACATCTCTCACAAATCCCTCCTTTTGCGGGAAATAGACCAAAGGTGAACAGGCAAAGTGAGGTACTCTCCCAACTCCCTAAACAGCAAAGAGCTGGACTTTCCTTATTGCCTTACCGGGTCCCCTCAACCTTGTCATATTTACCCTGCAACTATCAACATGGTTTTATTTAATTCAGGATGGAATCATTTTGTCTTTGACAGGGGCACAGCACATATACAGTCATGTGAAAAAATTAGGACACCCTTTGAAAGCATGTGGTTTTTTGTAACATTTTTAATAAAAGGTTATTTCATCTCCGTTTCAACAATACAGAGAGATTAAAGTAATCCAACTAAACAAAGAAAACTGAAGAAAAGTCTTTTCAAGATCTTCTGTAAATGTCATTCTACAAAAATGCCTATTCTAACTGAGGAAAAAGATAGGACACCCTTGCCCCTAATAGCGAGTGTTACCTCCTTTGGCTGAAATAACTGCAGTGAGACGGTTCTTGTAGCCATCTACCAGTCTTCGACATCGGTCTGAGGAAATTTTACCCCACTCCTCAATGCAGAACTTTTTCAGCTGTGAGATGTTTGAGGGGTTTCTTGCACGTACAGCCCTTTTCAAGTCACCCCACAGCATCTCAATGGGATTCAAATCTGGACTTTGACTTGGCCATTCCAGGACTCTCCATTTCTTCTTTTTCAGCCAATCTTTGGTTGATTTACTAGTATGTTTTGGGTCATTGTCATGTTGCATGGTCCAGTTCCGCTTCAGCTTTAATTTTCTAACTGATGGTCTCACATGTTCTTCAAGCACCTTCTGATACACAGTAGAATTCATCGTGGATTCTATGATGGTGAGCTGACCAGGTCCTGCTGCAGCAAAGCAGCCCCAAACCATGACACTTCCACCTCCATGCTTCACAGTTGGTATGAGGTTCTTTTCTTGGAATGCTGTGTTTGGTTTACGCCAAACATGTCCTCTGCTGTTGTGTCCAAATAATTCAATTTTGGACTCATCTGTCCAAAGAACATTATTCCAGAAGTCCTGGTCTTTGTCAACTTTATCTCTGGCAAATGTCAGTCTGGCCTCGATGTTTCTCTTGGAAAGCAAAGGTTTCCTCCTTGCACACCTCCCATGCAAGTTAAACTTGTACAGTCTCTTTCTGATTGTAGAGGCATGTACTTCTACATCAACAGTAGCCAGAGCCTGCTGTAGTTCTCGAGATGACACTTTAGGGTTTTTGGAGACCTCTTTTAGCATCTTGCGGTCTGCTCTTGGGGTGAACTTGCTGGGGCGACCAGTCCTGGGCATGTTGGCAGTTGTTTTGAAAGCCCTCCACTTGTAGACTATCTTCCGGACAGTGGAATGGCTGATTTCAAAATCTTTTGAGATCTTTTTAAATCCCTTCCCAGACTCATAGGCTGCTACAATCTTTTTTCTGAAGTCCTCTGACAGCTCTTTTGCTCTCACCATGGTGCTCACTCTCACTTCAACAGTCAGGAGCACACCAAACTAAATGTCTGAGGTTTAAATAGGGCAAGCCTCATTCAACATGCAGAGTAACGATCTACTAATTATGTGCACCTGGTGTGATATACCTGTGTGAGATCTGAGCCAATTTAAGAGGGAATACCTGTGAGGGTGTCCTATCTTTTTCCTCAGTTAGAATAGGCATTTTTGTAGAATGACATTTACAGAAGATCTTGAAAAGACTTTTCTTCAGTTTTCTTTGTTTAGTTGGATTACTTTAATCTCTCTGTATTGTTGAAACGGAGATGAAATAACCTTTTATTAAAAATGTTACAAAAAACCACATGCTTTCAAAGGGTGTCCTAATTTTTTCACATGACTGTACATAGTGCGGGCATGGATGTATTATACATTTTTGAAAACTATTTTCCTAAAATGGAGAACTATATAACAGCCTGTTAAAACCAAATTCTAATAACATTGTAGTCGCTGAATCAGTGACATTTTTCTGGCCATGATATTTTTCTGGCTATGATATTAATAATTTCAGAATTTTTCCCATCAGTTAATTTGATAAAGTTCATCAGTTACTTCAGATCCTTGGTGATCCTTCCATCAGGGGCAGTGTTGTCCGGAATGTAGAGACAGCAGTTCCTGTAGACCCCTCCTTTTTCTTCTGTCAAGGACCAATTGGTTTTGTAGAGTCATTACTGGAAAATAACTCAGTTGTTCCACCATTCCCTTAACAGTATCACAGGTGTAATTTACAAATCTCTGTTGATGACAATAGATATGTTAATCCAATAAAAATAAAAAAATGTTACTAATCATGGGAGTTAATGACTCAAATCCTGCAACTATCTGACTTTTTGCTTTAAATTAGTCAGAAACTCTACTACAGACTCCTATGGCATCCATGTTTACACATGAGTCAAAGGATGTAGGGAGTGACCTCCTTTGTCTTGACCAGACATTGTTTTTGTCTACTGATTTGATCTCACTCAGGAGGTGAAAATAGAACAAATGGCATCAGGACTTGATCAGGGTACATTGGCCACTTCATTCCACCTCCATCCCGGGTCGGAGTTTAAAATCTCCACACAATCACCAGATATCTGCATTTTGATCATTTTGGTTGATAAACCAACTGTCAGGACCTATCAGAGTCACTACTCGTCTTATTCAGCTGAATTATGTAAGAACAATATACTGGAGGGAAAACACCAAAGGGCTTTCCTGTATAAAATCCTGTCTCTAAGGCCAGTTTGTCATATTTTTAAATGGGCCAAATATTTAATACCAACTATGCAGCCAGCCAGTCGCAGGGGCAACATGTGAGGAGCACGGTGGACCAATGAGGGGCCAAATAATATAACACACAGTTCATCAGTTTACTCACAGTTAGCAGAAAGCCTCCCTGGGCTGACAGCACAGTGTTGAGGTGGACAGCATAAAATTCTCCGGGGCATGCTCTGTGGTAAGGAAGCATCAGCCAAGATGGTGGTTGAGGTGCCCTTGATGTTAGGGGTGCTTAGGGTGCTTGTTGCAGTTTTTTGTCGTGACACCAGTACCGTTAATGGTGGTACAACCATATAGTGGTAATAATGAGGTAGACAGTGGTGAAATGCAACTCACAACTTTTACTTTTGGTGTCTTTGGTTGCAGCAGTACAAAAATGCAGTTTCTTGATGGTACAGAGTTGATTCTGCAAATCCACAGTTTCTAGGCTTTTCAGGTTTCTAGTTTTGAGCAGTGGGTTAGGTGTACCTTGTTCCTATTGGTGTGCTAGATCCTATTCCTTATCCTTTCCCTACAAGCTGAATATTTAGACAGGAAAACTCAACTGTCTCTCAGAAGTTTGGTGTGGCTGCCTGAAGCTATAAATTCTCCACCATGCAAAGGTGTCTGTGGCCCTCAATAATGGCTGTTATCACCAATGATTCCTTAGGAAAGCTTGTTTCTTTTCCAGATAGGCAAACTCTTCTCCTACTGGTCAGGGATGCAAGTCTATAGTCCGGCCACAGAAGGAAAACGCTCTTCTGCACTTCACATCTGAGTATCAGCTACTAGCGAAGTTGGCTCCACTCACTAATCTGTGTCATGGAGTCTTCACCCTACATTTCCTCCCACTAATCTGATCTGAACTCCTCAGATCTGCTCTCTTCTGAACTACATTTTTATATCTGACTAATCTGTCTCACTAGGCCTGACCTAGGTATATATAAGACCTGAACTTTATCCCCATCTAGTGGTGGGATGTATGAATTTCACCTAATCTGCCTGGTAACAGGGATTTTGCAGATACATACACACAAAATCATACATTACAACATAGTACTGTTGACAAAGTAAAAAGTGCTTTTAAGCAGTGCCCACACACATGTAGTGGGACGCTGCAACTATAGGTAAGGATGTAGGAGCCACAGATGCGACTGAACTTTGAAGTTTTTCCCTTACCAACATTCTAGATTTGCCTAGGGGATCTTTGTCACTTACACATTCTCCTAACACATATATCCCCGAATCCTGTTGGATAGGATTTCTAATGGACCAGAACAGAGGATTACACTCATTATGTTTACAACTGTTTGGTGGTGTTCCCTTCAGGACAGTCATCTTTGCAACAAACCTTCAGCTTTACTGACTCTAGAGGTAGTTTCCTCTGGTATATATTCCGAACACCTCAGACTAGTACTCTATTCTGTTAATCTCCAATGTCCACAGTTGGTGTGGTTATATCTAAACACAATTACCATAGTCCTCATGCACACGACTATTTTTTTTTTAAGGTCCGCAAAAACGGGGTCCGTAGGTCCGTGATCCGTGACCTTTTTTTCGTCCGTGGGTCTTCCTTGGAGGATCCACGGACATGAAAAATGAAAAAAAAATCTAAGTCAAGTTTGCCATTGAAATGATAGGAAAAAACGGACACGGATCACGGACACGGATTACGGACGCGGATGACAATCTTGTGTGCATCCGTGTTTTTTCACGGACCCATTGACTTGAATGGGTCCGTGAACCGTTGGCCGTGAAAAAAATGGGACAGGTCATATTTTTTTCACGGCCAGGAAAAACAGATCAATGGGTCCGCAAAAAAAAATGGAAAACGGCACAACGGCCACGGATGGGCACAACGGTCGTGTGCATGAGGCCATAGACTGGGTCAGTTCCAATCACACAGATGTACTTATCAGAACAAAACCGAGTGTCCTATCTGTCATCTGTCTTACAGTCCACTATACTGCAAAAGTCAACTTAGTTGTTCCTGACGCATCTTGATAATATAATACTGTTGACATTAGATTTGACTGTGATTTCCCCCTTGTACAATATGGAACAAACAATACGATTTGAAACAAAACATCATGGTTGTTATAGTCCTGGTACTTGATTGCAATATGACATGTAGATCCAATCAGGCCCTCCTTCCAATTCGACAGCAGTGGCGGCGGTTATCAGGACTTGATGTAGATCTTCAAACCGCAGCTCTAGAACTTTCCACACGTCTCTTGTTTCACCAGTACCCAATATCCTGATTGTAAAGAATGAATCGCTTCTATACAGTCTGGATTCTAGAAAACAACTAAAACTTGGAAATACACCTTTAGACAATCAATTTGCGCAACAGACAACATCATTTTGGAAAACTACTATGCTGCATCTGGAACTATTGGAGAAATAGAGACCTAATCCAGGAGCATTCCCAAAGAGGACTTCATAAGGACTTAGGCCTATCTTCCGGTTAGATGTGTGCCGGATGGAGAAAAGCCCCAGGGGTAGGTACTCTCACTTCAGTCAGTATCTTTTATCTGTAGACTTTGCTACAGGCCAAATCTCTGAATATCCTGGAAAGAGATCAATACAGACACAGACATATTCACACTGTTCCACCTTTGTTCTGAATGTAGTCAATCCGCAGTCTCTGAAATGGGTAAGATGACCTTGGCATATGCCTTCCTGGAACTCCCATAGTTCTCCCATCATTATTACAGCATTCACCTTCAACTATCCTAGTGGCAGCATTGTTGAACCCAGGAGCCATAACACCACAGAACCCAGTTACACCTTCTCTCTCTTGATTTGCCCATGTTCTAAATCCATCCTCTTTAGGTAGAGTGCCCTCTGAAGGAAGATTTTCTTACCAACTCTCCAGAGTCCAATCATCACTTCTACCATTGTCATTTGATGTTTACTTTCAGCCTCTGTAACCTGTATCTGAAAAAGGCAAACTATTTGGAAGTCCACTGGCCATAAGCCATCCTGTATCACACCGACTTCCACTTAACTTAGACTTCAGGTAATAGTTTAGCCTCTAACTTCTGAGGCAGCATCAGGGCATCAAACATCTTTCATACACTCAGCATTCATTATTGATGGGCTTACCCATGGATCAAACAAAATTTCTGCTTCACTAGATTAGACCATAATAATGAGTGATACCAAAGGCATACCTGGATTAATATTAATGTTAGCAGTCTTACCCTCACCCATCTTACAAACCTCAGTGAGTGTCTTCAGCTCTGTCTCCTGCACTAACATTGCTGGAGGGAGTGGTTCTTTCTTGACAACATCAGATTAAGTAGGAACAGCATATCCTGTCCAAGATGATCCATCTTCCAAGAACCTGAAATGATCTACCAGAAACTCAAAAATGTGGTTATTAATTGGAGACAGTCATGTAAATTAGAATTTTTATATTTTTATTTACAGAGGTGGGAAAAAGTATTTTCATTTACTACTCCCAGAAGGCCCTACTAATACTACTACCCCCCCCCCCCCTCCAGATGCAGTAGAGTAAATGGATCTAATTTTGCACACCCTTAAGAGGGTGATTAATTGGTGAGAGGAGTAGGAATTGCATTACTATATACTCCTACACATGTGATACTACCCTTAGCTATGAGAGATGATCAAACATGTTTGATATGAGACAATGTAATTCAATCCTAAGGATTGTATAGATAATAGAGATCTAGTATTTGATTGTGGGTTGTTAATTCCTTATGGGTGTTGCATTTGAAGGCGGAACATTTGTAGCTCCTCCCACGGGTAAGGAAGTGGGCAAGTACATACAAAGTCTTCCTTCCCCCCTCTAGTGGGGAGGACTGATCAGCAGCCATGCCCGCCTTAGGCCTTTGTTTGATTTAACTTTAACAATATGGAGAGACAAAATGAACTTCTCTCGAGCCTAGCCAACACTAGACCATCCACAAAGTCAGCACTTAGGATTTTCCCATGCATAGCTAAAGTAAGCTCAAAAATCCAAATCCACCCAGCTTTCCTGGAGTCTAGTGAAAACGTTCTCCACACTCTATGTCCTGTCCTGATGCATATTCAGACAATGCGACTGACTGATTACCTAAATGCTTCTTCCCAGGCTCAATTATCTTCACTATGCAAAAAAATCCCCAGCTCTACATTGGACTACATTTTTCAAATCTCAATAGTAAAAAGATACTGGGCACTCTCTGACTAATGGAACCTAATAGTTTAATTAAAATACAACATATACACTTCAATGAATTAAGATGAGCATAATAATACATACAATTACAATAAAAATAGATTCCTCAACCTATTGGTACCAATTTGGGTCTATTTGATTAAGATGAAATAGCCTCTGGGTATTCAGGGTATGAAAAGTCCTTGAAAAAAATGTCCTTTGGGAAGAAAAACTTTATAAAAAGATCTCAGCAGAAACAAGTTGTTTCAATCGGATAGTGGTGCAGTGGTTATATAGAGCGGCGTCCCGCTATTACTCACTGTTTCGCTGCAGCACTGAGCTCCGTTGCTGTGTTAGTCCTTTGGTTTTCAGGGATTTCTCCGGCGGTCCGCGGTTCCCTGGTTGTCTTTCCGGCGCCGCTCCGTAGGTAAAAGAGCCGGCGCTTGGATAATTTTGCAGCCTCCTTTTCTCGCGCTGAGCTCGCTGTACAAATGAGCGTGTTCAGCTCTTGCAGTCCGTTCTCAGAGAGTGCGCGTCGGGTCTGTTGTTGAGACAGAAAAGGTTCCAATGCCAGCGGTATTTTAGTGCATGGCGTCCAAGTATAACGGGGGGTCCTGGCACCAAATGCGTTTCGGGGTCTATTGTTACCCCTTCCTCAGTGGTAATGCCTCCCCCTTCTGAATCTCCTTATATAGTCTTTAGTGATTAGGTAACAATCATCAGCTGGGTGGGTTAGTTTCTTTTTTCAAAACCTGGTGTGGACCCGAAAAACACCTATTTTGTAAAGAGTATGTCTGTATTCGCCATCAGTCATTTATTCACATATAAATTCTTATGTCAACCTTTATGGCATATTCACTATACTGCTTGCTGACCAGAAAATGTTTGGTTTATGTAGAACATACTCCCAAATCTGTGCAAGTCTATTACACCCTGTTAGGCTTTGTATGGTATTTTCTCTCTACCGCAATCTGGCCTGCGGTATTCATGCGGTTTTGGAAAAGATTGTAGTTATCCCCACCTAACTGTGTTATTATGAATTTCCACCCGAACTTTCTTTATACCAAATACATTCCATATATATGTACATCAAAAATATTTATATTTAGATAAAAAACTTTTGTTAAAAAGAAAAATGAAAATAAAAATAAAAATAATTTTTTCTTTTTGAATACAATATTTTTATTAAACTTTTTTTTATCCCTGAGATGTCAATTTTTACTTATTTTTGTTATATATTTTCTCAAATATTATCCACTTTATATTTTCTTTACATCTATTACTCGGTGTAATCTTATATAGTTTTGTATGGAGGTGGGGGCAGGTTATTGATTCTGTTGTTATACGAATCTGTATTAATATCAGCATAGTAAAATTTTCATAGAGACAGGGCAAAGTCGTGGATCCACAGAGCGCATACGGGATGTGCCGGATAATAAGACCGAATGACCGGTGGAGGTCCGCCGCGGAGGACCGGACCCCCCCAGAACTAAAATCAGTGGGAAGGATCCCGACCCCCGCCGCGGGCCCCCCCCTATCTCATAAGAATCCGAATAGTTCGAACTCTGAGTTCAGTCCTCCCGGCACAAGGGTGTTTAACTCATATATTCTCTGTGTCTCCACCCTCGACATCCTACCTATATGATCCCCTCCCCTCCATTCTCTAGTCACCTTATCTATTGCAGCATATTTCATTCCTGATGGATCTTGGTTGTGTGTCGTTTTAAAGTGTTTGGACAGTACATGTGTTTCCAATCCTTTTTTAATGTTAGCTACATGTTCAGATACACGTTTTCTCAAAGTCCTTTTTGTCCTACCGACATATTGTTTCCCACAGGGACATTCTATAATGTAAATTACACTTTCGGAACTGCAGGTTAGAAAGTCCTTTATGACATGTTTGTGTTGATTGACAGAGGAAATTATTTCTCCTGTTTTACGGGGGAATGTTGTTAATTTGCAATTATTGCATTGCCCACACCTATAGAATCCCTCCATATGAATCCAATTTTGTATGGAGGGTTCAGTTCTTTTAACTTTTTTTATAGTTGGTGCTACCAAATTGGCCAAATTAGGGGCTTTAGTGAATGTAATGCATGGTTTTGATGGAATCAAGGCACCTATAGTTTTTTCTTTCTTTAATATATGCCAATGTTTGCGTATGATTCCTTGGATTTTTCTATATTCGTTATTAAACGGTAACATAATCCTAATTTGTTCAATTGCTCCTTCTTTATCTTCCATTTTTTTAGTCTCAAAAAAATCTTTCCTTTGCATTCCTCTCACTTTGTCTAGGGATCTCTTGATTAATTTCTCTGGATATTCCATATACCATCGGTCATTCGGTCTTATTATCCGGCAAATCCCGTATGCGCTCTGTGGATCCACGACTTTGCCCTGTCTCTATGAAAATTTGACTATGCTGATATTAATACAGATTCGTATAACAACAGAATCAATAACTTGCCCCCACCTCCATACAAAACTATATAAGATTACACCAAGTAATAGATGTAAAGAAAATATAAAGTGGATAATATTTGAGAAAATATATAACAAAAATAAGTAAAAATTGACATCTCAGGGATGAAATAAAGTTTAATAAAAATATTGTATTCAAAAAGAAAAAATTATTTTTATTTTTATTTTCATTTTTCTTTTTAACAAAAGTTTTTTATCTACAAATAAATATTTTTGATGTACATATATATGGAATGTATTTGGTATAAAGAAAGTTCGGGTGGAAATTCATAATAACACAGTTAGGTGGGGATAACTACAATCTTTTCCAAAACCGCATGAATACCGCAGGCCAGATTGCGGTAGAGAGAAAATACCATACAAAGCCTAACAGGGTGTAATAGACTTGCACAGATTTGGGAGTATGTTCTACATAAACCAAACATTTTCTGGTCAGCAAGCAGTATGGTGAATATGCCATAAAGGTTGACATAAGAATTTATATGTGAATAAATGACTGATGGCGAATACAGACATACTCTTTACAAAATAGGTGTTTTTCGGGTCCACACCAGGTTTTGAAAAAAGAAACTAACCCACCCAGCTGATGATTGTTACCTAATCACTAAAGACTATATAAGGAGATTCAGAAGGGGGAGGCATTACCACTGAGGAAGGGGTAACAATAGACCCCGAAACGCGTTTGGTGCCAGGACCCCCCGTTATACTTGGACGCCATGCACTAAAATACCGCTGGCATTGGAATCTTTTCTGTCTCAACAACAGACCCGACGCGCACTCTCTGAGAACGGACTGCAAGAGCTGAACACGCTCATTTGTACAGCGAGCTCAGCGCGAGAAAAGGAGGCTGCAAAATTATCCAAGCGCCGGCTCTTTTACCTACGGAGCGGCGCCGGAAAGACAACCAGGGAACCGCGGACCGCCGGAGAAATCCCTGAAAACCAAAGGACTAACACAGCAGCGGAGCTCAGTGCTGCAGCGAAACAGTGAGTAATAGCGGGACGCCGCTCTATATAACCACTGCACCACTATCCGATTGAAACAACTTGTTTCTGCTGAGATCTTTTTATTAAGTTTTTCTTCCCAAAGGACATTTTTTTCAAGGACTTTTCATACCCTGAATAACCAGAGGCCATTTCATCTTAATCAAGTAGACCCAAATTGGTACCAATAGGTTGAGGAATCTATTTTTATTGTAATTGTATGTATTATTATGCTCATCTTAATTCATTGAAGTGTATATGTTGTATTTTAATTAAACTATTAGGTTCCATTAGTCAGAGAGTGCCCCAGTATCTTTTTACTATTGTTTATTTGTTTAAAGGAAGGGTGATTTCCTTTTTACTGAGAGCACCTCCCGTGTCAGCACTAATCCAGTGCGCCACTTTTCTTCCTTTTAATTTTTCAAATCTCACCAATAATATGAGACAACTCTCCATATTTTAACTAATTCTCTATAAAGCAGCATAAGTAAGTTCTCTGAATTGGGAATTCTATTCATCATGGCAAAATTGATGTTACTATTGGGTGTGGTAGATATCATACATCATACAATGATGCAGATATCCCTACTCTTTCACTCATATCTGAATAAGGACTAAGAATGGGTGCAACCTTAGATTGATAGGATTGGACACTTCCAATTGGCATCATGGAAATAATCTCTGCATGCACATTTTAAACTAGTGGAACATACAATTTGGAAAGGTTATTTGCAAACATCATTGGATCTAATCCAATGCTGGAGCCCTGTCTGGAAGACCTATAGATAACACACATTAGTATCTTCACAGTCTGCAGATGCATTACCAATTACCAGCCCCCCCCCCCCCCCACCTCCTTATGGAGGGGGGGTTGAATTCCTGAGGACAGGAGGGGGGGTTATTTTTGAGAGCACATTCCAGAGTGAAAACAGGAAAAGTTCTTGTGGAACTACTAGAACAATAATTACTTTTGACTGTTACAGGAGGGGGGGGGGGGGGGGAGGGATGCCACATGTGTTTTTTTTCTTTTCTTTTGTTCCTCATAGGATTCAAAATCCTCCATCTTGTAATAAGAAATGCTCATCTTTTCTCCAACTTACTTCAATTTCTCTCAGTCACTTCCATAGACAATTTCCACCATAACTCAGCTTGCACCAGCCTATTATACTTCAACCAACTTCTCTTTTCCTTCAATACACTTTCCACAACCTTTCATTTAATTTTCCAGTTTCAGACATACCAATTGCATACATGAACGATTTTAACTTAGTTATTGAAACTTTTCCTTCTATTTTTCTCATCAACTGAGCTGCTGTTAACATCTCCTCACTTGGTCCTCCAACATTAGAATTTCCCATTATTGTGGTTACACTAAGATCAAACAATCTCTAATTATTATCGAGTCTGCTAACTTAAGCGCAGTTGAACATAGATCAAACGATATCCAATTACTTTATGCAATTGCTATCGCACCCGCTAACTTAAGCTCAGTTTCATGTAGATCAAACGATATATATAATACTATTGAGCCCACAATATCTCTTGGTGAAGATCCCTGGTCCATTCACCGGGATACAAAATCTTAATAACATCCAATCGCCTATGATAATTGGTGTTAACCCTTTCCTCAAGATTCTCGTCAGAACTTGGCTGGGTTCCAATTCTATGTCACAGGATATCCGACTCAGCTGTCTAACAACTTCCGTTTAGTTCCAGCATGTCTTACCACACAAAGAAGGAATATTTCAACAGGTTATTTCGTTCTAACGGACAGATCAGCTATAATTTGAACCTTTCTATCGTGATAACACCTATTCAACTCTTCAGAATCCACTTGGGCAAAAGACTCAGAGGAGGTTGTAAGAATTAAAGCTTCTTACCTTTGCTGCAGCTTATGACCTCGTCTGGTGGTTTGACCAGTCCTCTCCTGGCGTTTGAATCGGAAATTACGCAAGCTGTCTGCCCACCTATGGGACGCCATTTGTGAGCGCAATTCATGTGCTTCTCCTTCTTCTTTGTGTATTGCCAAATCAATTAGAAGTATAAGTATGTGTACACCATACTGCTTTATAATGAGACCAGACACACTAGGTGGTTTCATGAAAGCATCTTCTCGCTTCTCTGAGCCATGGTAGAAGAGGCGCACTTTATTCACATTACATTGACTTAAATAGCAGACATGACATCACAAACGGGGTGTTCCTTAAGTAGAGACTATTGGCTCCTTAAAGGGGTTGTCCGGGTTCAGAGCTGAACCCGGACATACCCTTATTTTCACCCCGGCATCCCCCCTGAGCCTAGCATCGGAGCATCTCATGCTCCGATGCGCTCCTGTGCCCTGCGCTAGATCGCGCAGGGCACAGGCTCTTGTGTTTTCAATAACACACTGCCGGGCGGTAACTTCCGCCCAGCAGTGTGTTCGGTGACGTCACCGGCTCTGAGGGGCGGGCTTTAGCTCTGCCCTAGCCGTTTTACTGGCTAGGGCAGAGCCAAATCCCGCCCATCAGTGCCGGTGACGTCACCGGGGTTCCTGTCAGCCCCATGGAGAGCCCGGTACGTCACCGGAACTCTGAAAAATGCCTTTGCCCTGCGCGATTTAGCGCAGGGCAAAGGAGAGCATCGGAGCATGAACTGCTCCGATGCTCATGTCAGGGGGGCTGCTGGGGTGAAAATGGAGGGCTGTCCAGGTTCAGCTCTGAACCTGGACAACCCCTTTAACCTGATAGGAGTTCATAGGTATATTTGAGAACTTCCATGTTATCCCAATTTTCCCCCTCCCCTATTTACTTTAAACAAAAGAATGCACACATGGCTCAAACATCTGGCTTGCGGCCATCTTGTGGACAAAAATGTGTACTACACAAAAATGTGTACTACAGAACGTTCACACCACATACACATCTCTCAGTGACCCCCCAGCAGTAATAATGTCCCCTAGAGTCCCCCCCAGCATTAATGAAGTGCAAAAAAATCTTTAAAAAAAATGTACCCACCTCATCCACCTGCAAGTGCAGGGACTGTCATTCTTCACTTCATGCCGAAGGACCTGCGCTCCAACTGTCATAATGCAACCAGTGATCATGCTGGGGGCACTTGGTGATGTCATAACACTGGGAGCGCAGGTCCTTCTGCATCAAGTGAAGAATAATTGTCCCTGTCCAATGCCTAAGGCGAAGTTCCCATGAGCCTTTTAGGCTACATTCACATCAGTTTTTCATGGTCATTTTTTCATCCAATTTTTTAACTGCTATTTTGCATCCCTTTTTAAATACCATTAACCGGAGTTTTTTTTTTTTTTTTTCATTTTTGTGCTTTCATTTTTCTTTCCTATTTTCCTTGAGCCATAACTTTTTTATATTTCCATTCCCATAGCAGTATGAGGGCCTATTTTTTGCGGGACAAGTTGTAATTTCTACTGCCACCATTTATTAAGGCAACAATGTAGTGGAAAGCAGTCAAAAAATTCCAAATGGGATGGAATTGGAAAAAAATGCAATTCCTCCACCATTTTATGGGTTTTGTTTCAACAGCGTTCCGTTCGCAGCAAAACTGACCCATGCCCTTCATTCTCTGGGTCAGTACGATTACAATACCCAATATGTATAGGTTTTAGGTCTAAATAGTATAAAAACAAATTTCAACTTTTGACCCCTTAGGGACCGGGCTTATTTTCGCCATTTTTTGAAAATCTGACCAGTGTCACTTTATGTGGTGATACCTTTAAAACGCTTTGACTTATCGAGTCCATTCTGAGATTGTTTTTTTCGTCTCATATTGTACTTCATGACACTGGTAAAATGGAGTTAAAAAAATCATTTTTATTTATAAAAAAAATAAAAAATTTACCAAAATTTTTGAAAAATTAGCAAATTTCCAAGTTTTAATTTCTCTACTTCTATAATACATAGTAATACCTACAAAAATAGTTATTACTTTACATTCCCCATATGTCTACTTTATGTTTGGAGCATTTGGGGAATGACATTTTTGGGGATGTTACAAGGCTTAGAAGTTTAGAAGCAAATCTTGACATTTTTCTGAAATTTTCAAAAACCCAATTTTTTGGGACGAGTTTAGGTCTGAAGTGACTTTGTGAGGCTTGCATAATAGAAACTACCCAAAAATGACCCCATTCTAGAAATAACACCCTTCAAGGTATTCAAAACTAATTTTACAAACATCAGTAACCCTTTAGGTGTTCCACAAGAGTTAATGGCAAATGGAGATAAATTTGAGAATTCTAATTTTTTGGCAAATTTTTCATTTTAATACATTTTTTGCAGTAACAAAGCAAGGGTTAACAGCCAAGCAAAATGCTATATTTATTTCCCCGATTCTGTAGTTTGCAGAAACACCCCATATGTGGCCGTAAACTACTATACGGGCACACAGTAGGGCATAGAGGGAAAGGTGCGCAGTGTGGTTTTTGGAAGGCAGATTTTGCTGGACTGGTTTATTTACACCATGTCCCATTTGAAGCCCCCTTGATGCATTCCTAGAGCAGAAACTCCATAAAAATGACCCCATTTTGGAAACTACAGGATAAGGTGGCAGTTTTCTTGGGATTATTTTTAGGGTACATATGATTTTTGGTTGCTCTATATTGCATATTTGTGAGGCAAGGTTAACAAAAATATAAATTCTGAAATTTCATCTCCATTTGCCATAAACTATTGAGGAACACCTAAAGGGTTAATAAAGTTTGAATAATCAGTTTTGAGGGGTGTAGTTTCTTAGATGGGGTCGGTTTTATGGAGTTTCTACTATAGGGGTGCATCAGGGGGGTATCCAATGGGATATCCAGAAACCATACGGCTTTCCTTTCCTTCTGTGCCCTGCCGTTTGGTCATACAGCAGTTTACAACCACATAAGGGGTGTTTCTGTAAACTGTAGAATATGTAATAAATATTACATTGTGTTTGGATGTTAACCCTTCCTTTGTTACTGAAAAAAAGGATAAAAATGGAAAATTTGCCCAAAAATTGCTGTTTTGGCATTGTTTCTATTTAATTTTTTTGACCGTGTTCATCTGAGGGGTTAGGTCATGGGGTATTTTTATAAAGCAGATTCTTACGGACACGGCAATACCTAATATGTCTACTTTTTTTATTTTACTTTTACAAAATAATATTTTTGGAAAAAAAAATTTTAGTTTTAGTGTCTCAAGTCTGAGAACCATAGTTTTATTTATCCGATTGTCAGTGGCTAAATTGGAATATAAATTTTGTACTCCATGGAAGTGTTTTACTCCCTGAAGCAACCAATAATGCAGAGGCCCGGATGATCGGGGCACGTGTCACACTGAGTGGTGGTGTCCTTCCGTATCCCTCTGCTGTGACACACTCTGTACCTTTTTTGGGTCCGTCCCTTTTTTCTAGTATGGGGGACCACACCTGGAAAGTGTTGGCCAGGGAAGATCTGGGTGTCTCCACTTCCCGAGGTACACCAGCCTGCTCTTTACCGATCAGAAAAGATCAGGTCCTTGAGGACTGCCTCATAGAACTGAAGGAATGTCCCTGTGTTGCTAGCGCTCCAGGACAGCACAAAAGGGTTGTACAAGGCAACCTGTACCAAGTAGACCGCAACTTTTTTTGTACCATGCCAGGGTTTTGCACATGGCATTATATGGCTTGAGAACTTGATCAGAGAGATCAACTCTTCCCATATACCGATTGTAGTCGACGATACAATCGGGCTTGAGGACCGTTGCCACGGTACCTCGCAGAGGGACAGGGGTGATGCCATTAACATGAATTGTTGACAGTACAAGGACATCCCTCTTGTCCTTATATCTGACCAGTAACAGGTTTCCACTGGTAAGGGCACGGGTCGCACCCTTGGGGATAGGTACCTGGAGGGGGTGGGTAGGGAGGCTGTGTAGATTTTTCCACACGGTCCCACAATCGGACGTGGATCTGGCGGCGAGGGACTGGAACAAGTGCATACTACTATAAAAGTTATCCACGTACAGGTGGTAACCCTTAACTAGCAGTGGGTGCATAAGGTCCAACACAAGTTTCCCGCTAACACCCAGAGTGGGTGAACATTCTAGGGGTTGAATACGGGAATCTCGCCCCTCATGCACACAAAACTTGTAAGTGTACCCTGAGGTACTCTCACAAAGTTTTTACAGCTTCACACCATACCTCACCTGCTTAGAGGGAAAATACTGGCGGAAAAGGAGTCTCCCCTTGAAACCAATGAGATACTCATCAACCATGACCTCCCTTCCAGGTACATTGGCCTGTGTAAATTTTGCCCCAAAGTGATCGATGACCAGCTTGATTTTGTACAGGCTGTCATAGGCAGGATCACCTTGGGGGGGGGGGAGACATGCTGCATTATCTGAATAATGCAGGCATTTCCGGATGGCCTCAAACCAGGAGCATGTCATGGCCGTACTGTAAAGTGAGGTCTGGTAGAGGACGTCCCCACTCCAGTAATGCCTGACACAAGGCCCATGTGCAGCACGAGGCCCAAAAACGTACTCATTTTGGCTGTACTGACCGGAGTCCAGCCACCAGGCCTAGCCAAAAAGGAGCCCGGGTGTTGAGCAACAAACTGTTGAGCGTACAGGTTCATCTGCTCCACAATTAGATTTACAAAGTGGTCACTGAAAAAATAAATAAAGTAGTTGTGTTCAGTAAAGCCCACTGTGGAAATCTACATTCATGGTTGACCTACAAAATCAGGAATCACAGGCTCAAAATGCTCTGGGGTATACAAGACAAGTTCACCGGTACGGGGCTCCGGTGGACTTAACTGGTGGGCTGTAAAACTAGTACGAGCCACAAAGCTGTTTGTACTAGTGTGGGCCCCAGGGTCCCTAGCATGGTGGTCCCCTTGCTCCGCCTGGCCGCGTCTCCGCCGCCTTGGGGGATCATCATCATCATCGCTAGATGATGAGGAGGACGCGGATGACAAAAGGAAAGTGGGGTCATCCTCTTCCTCACTGGGGGCACAAACTTACCCTAAACCTAACAGACAAAAAAATAATAAACTAACTAAAAAAAGGGCAAAAAATGTGAAAATAAAAAATAAAATTCTAAATCTTCGGATGGTTGATCAGCGGTGGGGCATGCAATGCGCTAACAGTGGACGGACGCTAAGAGTGCCGGCCACAGTCAATGTACGCAAAAATAAAATAAAAAATGCTTGCGCCCCAAAAAAAGTTGTGGGGGGGAGGGGGGCAGGGGGGAAAGTTGCAGCACCCCTGGGGGGGTCTAGGGTCACACAGCTGTGCTGTGGATCCCAGATACCCGATTTAGGGTGATGCAACAAAAAATAATTGTGTTTTTTTTTTCTCACTAACTTTCCCTGAATATCCCTGCCTTACCTAACCTTTCCCTAAATACCTGGGTGCACAGATGGGGGTGCTGGGGCACAGATGGGATGCTGGATGATGATCTCTGAACAGATGGGGGTACTGGCTCTGAGATCCGACGTGCAGCTCTCCTCGGCTCCCGGACTGAAAAGGAGGAAGAGAGGAGCGCTGCAGAAATTTAAACTGCCCGCCCCTGCAGCCGGCCAATGAGAGGCGATCCTGAGAGGTGATGTCACAACATCTCTCAGGATCGCAGGATGGTTATTGGTGGTGTATTATCACACCACCGATCACCATCCTGTTCCGGGTTATCGTGTCCCCAGAGACCCGAATAACCCGGAAACGCAGCAAACCGCAGTTTTGAATTGACCTGCGGTTTGCTGCGATCGCAGACACAGGGGGGGGGGGGTCACAGGACCGCATTGACCCAAGGTGCCTGCTCAATGATTTGAGCAGGCACCGGGTTCCGATCACCGTCCACCAGGCAGCGGTGATCGGAAATATACATGACGTACCGGTACGTCATGTGTCCTTAAGTACCAGGACAACATGCCATACCAGTACGTCATGTGTCCGGAACAGGTTAAGATTTTAACACCTTCACGGATAATGACATACAAGTACGTCATTGCGTGCCAGGGGATGTATAGAGCAGGCCTCTGCAGTGAGCAAGCTGCATACGCGCAATATGCCAGCTGTATGATACAGCCAGCATCCGGCCGCACTGACAGGAAGCAGCGATCGCGCCGCCCCTGCCATTCAACCCCTCAGGTGCCGCAATCAAGGCTGATCGCGGCATCTGTGAAGTGATGTGACTACATCTTCCTTTCGATCAGAGCCCCCGCAGTGAAATCGCGAGACTCCAATCGGTTGCCATGGCATCCTGGACGCTGCAAAAGCGATCCAGGCCTGCCATGGCTTTCTCCATACTGAGCTATGCACGAGGCATAGCATAGAATAGAGAGTGTAAAAATCCGATTCACTCTAATAGATCCCATGTACGAGGCCCCTATGGGGGCTAATTGTTGTAAAAAAAAAGTTAAATAAAGTTAAAAAAATAAAGTAAAAAAACACCAATATATTAAAAGTTTGAATCACCCCCCCCTTTCCCAATTTTACATATAAAAATACACAAACAATAAAAAAAAAATATTGGGTATTGCCGCATCCAAAAATGTCTGAACTATTAAAATAATATTAAAACATTATTGTGCGGTGAACGCAGTAACAGAATTTTTTTTTAAAACACTTGATTTGCCTTTTTTTTTTCATTTTGTCCCCCCAAAAATTGAATCTCTGATCAAAATGTTGTATATACTAAAAAAAATGGGATCAATGAAAACTAAAGTTTGTTACACAAAAAACAAGCCCTTATAAGGCTCTGTAGAACGCAATGTAAAAAAGTTACAAAGAAAATTTGGATTTTTCTAAAGGTTTTAATTTTTTGTAAAGTAGTAAAACAAAAAAAAACTGTTCAAGTTTAGTATAGCCGCATTTGTATTGAGCCGCAGAATAAGAACGTCAGATAATTTTAGTAGATAGAGAACGCTGCGATGTCAAAACCCCAAAAACCTTGGTGGATTTTTATTTATTTTTTCAATTTTTATGCCACACAAATATTTTTTTTCCTTTTTTCTAATACAAGACATGGTATAGCTATGTGAACGGAAAAATAAAAAAGTTATGGCTTTTGGAACAAGGAAAAATCAAAAATTTAAAAATGAAAATAGGCCTGGTCTTAAAGTTAATAGTACTGGCGTTTTTATGTCCCGAAGATACCCATGATGTTTATATTTTTTGTTATTTATGTATTTTTATCACACGGAAAGGGGGGTGAATTAAACTTTAATATTTTTTTTTTAATATATTTTTTAACAGTTTTTTTTTTTTTTTACTTTTTTGTAAAGATTTTGAAGCCCATATTTGAGTGTAAAAAATCCAGTTATTGCTCAGGATTGCTCATTTCTTATGTTGACCTGCCACCTGGTAGACAAAATAAGAATTGCAGCTTCAATGCCTGCAGCCTCTTCAGCAAGGCTGAGTGTATTGAAATCAATTATCGGCATCCTCATTGCTCGCAGAGGAGGCTGGTAAAAAGGCCAGAAGCACGTGCTTTGCTTACGTGTTCGGTCCATTTTCTTTGTGGATAGGATGCAGACCCATTCTTTTCAATGGGTCCGCAAAAAAATGAGGACAGCACAACATGTGCTGTCCGCATCCGTATGTCCGTTCCGTAGCCCAGCAAAAAAAAAATAACATGTCCTATTCTTGTCCGTTTTAGGCATTGTTACAATGGATCTGCCCAAAAAAAAACAGATGGCATACGGATGTCATCGTTTTTTTTTGTGTGGATCCGCAATTTGACAGCCGAAAAACACATATGGTCGTGTGCATGTAGCTTTAGAGAAAAAAAATATAGTATTTTTAACAGAATCACTTGGATAAATGTACTGTAAACTTATTTGTATGATCAGTGTTAATCCTCTCTATATTTCCGCACTGCGCACAAAGATTCTCCTCCTTGGGCTACATGCACTCGAACGTTGTTTGTTTCCGTGTCTGTTCCAGTTTTTTCTTTCAGTTAGGATGCAGACCCATTAATTTCAATGGGTCCGCAAAAAATTTGGACAGCACGCTGTGTGCTGTCCGCATCAGTATGTCCTTTCCGTAGCCCTGCAAAAAAAAATAGAACATGTCCTATTCTTGTCCATTTTAGGCATTGTTACAATGGATCTGCGAAAAAAAAAAACAGATGGCATGCGGATGTCATCCATTATAATTTTTTTTGCGGATCCGCAAATTGCGGACCACAAAACACATACGCCCGTGTGCATGTAGCCTTATTGGCAGAATCAATTGCCGGTGTACATGTCACAGAAACCTCCACTGCATCACCTTCCTGGTAGACAAGCTTTCTCTCCAAAAAATAGATACGTCTTTGGTGAAGTGCTGTGAGGAAACACTAGTCATACTCACAAAATGCTTGCGTAAACTCGCATATCAACAGCCCCGCTAATAACAATATCCAATCTCTGTTCCACAATTGTGACTGGCTTCCTGCTTGCAAAGAAAAAGGGGGTCAGTCAGCACATCCCAATGAGCAGGTGCACACCACCATGGCTAGAAACACAAAGAAAAAAAATACAATGCAACAGCACTCTGCAAACACAAATAACGTACAATACTGCCACAGTTATAGAAAATATTCTGGTGCTAATGCTAAGCTTATTTTATAAATTTGAGATTCTTGGCAAATACATTTTGTATAAAATTATCTGTGCCTGTCCACCGGCGGCAAGGCGATCTCTGTAGGACAGGAACCTAACACTAAATACTACCTGTGAAAAGTGTGGAAATTATGATGTAATGTCAGTCATGATTTTGATTTGATTCAACTTGATTGTCAGTGCACAGATATAAATACAGGGTAACGAAATGCAGCCATCTGCTGTCAGGTCCTTGCTCAAGCAGGCCACTTGCATACATTTCACACCTTCACCCAGCCAGCCAGGAACCCAGCTAATTTAACAGGACAAACCTCCCTGTAGGGGGTCTCAACCATTGCCCAGATCAATCAGATCCCTCAGACATCATGGAACCAGCGATTCATAAGGAATTATGAATTGCCCTTCCATCACAGGCATAAGTCAGTTATATATCTGTGACCCTGGGGCCACTATGGACCTGCCCCTGGTCATAGGTTGGTAGTAGGGTGCCAGAAAGGAGAGATACACAGATCTCCCCACAGAAACCTAGTAATAGTACCATGTTTGGGCTCTACCTGTAGCCAGAACCCAGGCAGATCCATTGGTCCCAGAACCATCTCCCTGTAACCTTCTGGTCTGGAGCTATGAGCCCTAATGGGTTTTGTAGGTCGTTGGGCTGCCAGAGTCGGCAGGGAGGGGGGAACCCCTCCCAGAGTCAGGGAGGGAGGGGCCGACTACAGTTGAAAATAGCCAGGCAAGCGGCGTCAACTGTCTTTCTCTGGAGGGGAGTCACGTTGTGTAAAGTGTTTGGAGGGACCGTGGATGAACTGTTGACATCACTACCCCCATGTGACTACATCTCCACCCAAAGGACTACTGGTAACTGACCATTTTCTGTTTAACCCGGTTTGTACCACATCATCTGTATTTGCAGCCTCAGACCACTGTATATATTCTCTGTGTGTATAGTGTTTCGACATAGTTATACACTACTGCGAGTTGGGTTCTCACCCTATATAATCCCATTAGCGAACTGGGTTTATATCAAACGAGAAACTGGTGGCAGTTTACCAGGGCTGAGAAAGCGCTGTTTCACTGGGGCAGTGAAAAGGCTCCCTCAGCTTGTGGCCTCTCTGTGCCCGAGTGGACAGGGGGCGTCTGTGTAAACTGTACCAAGCGGACCTTACGTACTCCCAGGAGGGCGTAACATCACGTCATGGTAACCAGTGACTATACCGTATCTCGTGAGCTCGACGTGGTTGATGTCCAGCGGAGCCGTTAGGTGCGATATTCATCATACTACCTGTTATGGTGCCATATTGGCCATCATAAAATTCAAGGAATGCAGGTACCAGCATGCTTGCTGCACCCACTCTATACCTCTCCTGGAGAGAGAAGACTTCCAATGAATGCAGGGAGAGCAGGCTACAGCTTTATACTTACACTAATTAAAATCAGCCTATGGGGCAGACATGCTGGTAAGGGGTACAAAATGGAGTCAGCCATACCTCCAGTACAAACTGCAAAGAAAATGGGGGTCTGTCAGCACTAGAGACGGCCTTGCGATTTTCCCGGCGGTCGTTTCGCTGCAAACTTTGCTAGTTCACGATTCACCGACCATGCGAACATATGGCGATATTAGCACGTGCCATATTTTTTTTGCATAGCTCCAAACTTTGACCCGAGACACATCCATCAGGTTGGACAGGACAGCCAATTGAGACGTTTCAGCACATGGACACCCCCCCAACCCTATAACAGAACCCGATCTGGCAGCCATTTTACATTATGTGTTTTGCTAGTGTAGGGAGAGGTTGCATTTTGGAGCAGGGACAGGGACAGCAAACGCTAGCTAATAGGACCACAAAAGTCCTTTTAAAGACTGGTATAGGTGAGCTATCGATAGGTGTGATATAGAGGGGTGTGATATATTTATAATATACTTTCTAACATAGTATTTGTATTGTGCAGCAGTTGTGTGCAGGTCTGCTGCGATACCACAGCTAGATAGAGGGACAAACGCTATTGGAGTAACTAATTGCAATGGGTGTGATATACCTGTTGCCCCCCAAAAAAACAGTTTGAGGGCAGTGATATACCTTCTTCCACAAAATACTGATTGAGGGGTGCTATTACTATATACCTTCTTCCACCAAATACTGATTGAGGGCTGTGATACACCTGCTTGGGGTGCCATATACCTGTTTCCTCCAAATACTGATTGAGGGGTGCTATATACCTTCTTCCACAAAATCCTGATTGAGGGGTGCTATTGCTATATACCTTCTTCCACCAACTACTGATTGAGGGATGCCATATACCTTGTTTCACTAAATACTGATTGAGGGGTATTATTGCTATATACCTTCTTCCACCAAATACTGATTGAGGGCTGTGATATACCTTCTTCTACAAATACTGCTCTTCTCTACAGACTTAGGCAGAGGGTCATTTAGAAAATGACAGGCAGAGGAAGAGGCAGACCGTTCCGCACGGATGGTAATAGTCGGGCAGGTGCACCAGTCCGGAGCCTAAGTGGGAAGTTGGAGAAGGCGCGTGCGATAACTTCAAAGGGCGTACCAGAGTTGGTTGAGTGGCTCACTCAGCCTTCCGCTTCTGCACCCTCCTCATCCTCCAAAGACACCACCACCATAGTCAGAGGAATTATTTTCCCTTCCATTCCCAGACCTTACCGATGCACAGCCATTCTTGGCATTGGATGAGGAAGAGGAGGTAGCAACGGCTGCCACCCAGCGGTCTGACGACAGTACCCAGATCAGCCCAAGGAGGTTGGTCCCCGCTGTTGCTGCCTACTCCGAGATCTGTAATTTCAGTGGTGGTAAAGGTGACAATGATGACGTGTCGATGGATGTTACGTGGGTGCCCACAAGAGAGGAAGAGGAGGGGAGTTCAGAGGGAGAGACAGAACAGCAGATAGGGAGGAAACGGAGGAGAAGCAGGCTGAAATCGCAGAGCACACAGTAGCGTAGGATTTGGAAGTGTATGCGCAAAAATTTTTAAAAAGGTATTTGGGATGTGGAAACATCACACAAGAGATATCCCACAGATAATGTCAATGCTGTCACCAGCAGCTAATAAAAAAATTCTGAGGATGTCACAGTTATTTTGGATGAGGAAACTTTATACAGGAGATGTACCACCAATAATGTCACCGTCCAAAGCGTCTATGTAAAAAGTAGACTGTATGTCACAGATAACATTTTTAGGCGCACACATTACACTGGAGATGTGGCACTGGTAATCTCACTGTCCGCAGGGACACTGTCTATTGAAAAAGTACATTGGATGTCACAGATATTTTTTTGATGCGCAAACTTTACACTGGAGATGTGGCGCAGCTAATGTCACTGAACGCAGCGGACACCGTCTATTGAAAAAGTACAGTCGTGGCCAAAAGTTTTGAGAATTACATAAATATTGGAAATTGGAAAAGTTGCTGCTTAAGTTTTTATAATAGCAATTTGCATATACTTAATCCCAAAAAAAACTTTCCACTGAGAATGTTGACGAGCACAAGGCTGGAGATCATTATGTCAGGCTGATTGGGTTAAAATGGCAGACTTGACCTGTTAAAAGGAGGGTGATGCTTGAAATCATTGTTCTTCCATTGTTAACCATGGTGACCTGCAAAGAAACGCGTGAGTTGCATAAAAATGGCTTCACAGGCAAGGATATTGTGGCTACTAAGATTGCACCTCAATCAACAATTTATAGGATCATCAAGAACTTCAAGGAAAGAGGTTCAATTCTTGTTAAGAAGGCTTCAGGGCGTCCAAAAAAGTCCAGCAAGCACCAGGATCGTCTCCTAAAGAGGATTCAGCTGCGGGATCGGAGTGCCACCAGTGCAGAGCTTGCTCAGGAATGGCAGCGGGCAGTTGTGAGCGCATCTGCACAGTGAGGCAAAAACTTTTGGAAGATGGCCTGGTGTCAAGAAGGGCAGCAAAGAAGCCACTTCTCTCCAAAAAAAACCATCAGGGACAGATTGATCTTCTGCAGAAAATATGGTGAATGGACTGCTGAGGACTGGGGAAAAGTCATATTCTCTGTTGAAGCCTCTTTCCGATTGTTTGGGGAATCAGGAAAAAGGCTTGTCCAGAGAAAAAAAGGATGAGCGCTACCATCAGTCCTGTGTCATGCCAACAGTAAAGCATCCTGAGACCATTCATGTGTGGGGTTGCTTCTCCTCCAAGGGAGTGGGCTCACTCACAATTTTTCCCAAAAACACAGCCATGAATAAAGAATGGTACCAAAACACCCTCCAACAGCAACTTCTTCCAACAATCCAACAACAGTTTGGTAAAGAACAATGCATTTTCCAGCACGATGGAGCACCGTGCCATAAGGCAAAAGTGATAACTAAGTGGCTCGGGGACCAAAACGTTGACATTTTGGGTCCATGGCCTGGAAACTCCCCAGATCTTAATCCCATTGAGAACTTGTGGTCAATCCTCAAGAGGCGGGTGGACAAACACCCATATTTTTCCCCATAACAGTGACCTCTACAGTGCCCGCTCCTTTAACAGTGATCTCCACAGTGCCTGCCCCTTTAACATTGACCTCCACAATAACTTCCCCTTTAACAGTGACCTTCACAGTGCCAGCCCCTTTAATAGTGACCGCATTTTTAACAGTGAACTGCACAGTGCCTGCCCCTTTAACAGTTACGTCCACAGTGCCCGACCCTTTAACAATGACCTCCAAAGTGCACGTCCCTTTAACAGTGAACTCCACAGTGCCTGCCCCTTTAACAGTGCCTGCCATTTTAACAGTGAACTTCATAATGGCTACTTCAAAATCAGTGACCTTCACAGTGCCAGCCCCTTTAACAGTGACTTCCACAGTGCCCGCCCCTTTAACAGTGACCTCCATAGTGCACGACCCGTTAACATTGACCACCCCTTTAACAGTGACATTCATAGTGGCCGCCCCTTTAAAAGTGACCTCCGCACTGCCCTCCCCTTTAACAGTAACCTCCACATTGACTGTCCCTTTAATAGTGACAATCCTTTTAACAGTGACCTTTACAGTGCCCAACCCTTTAATAGTGACCTCCACAGTTTCTTCCCCTTTAACAGTAACCTACACAATGCCTGCCCATTTAACAGTGATCTAGAGAGTGCCTGCCTCTTTAACAATGACATTGACAGTGCCTGCCCCTTTAACAGTAACCGCCCCTTTAACAGTGACCACCCCTTTAACATTGACTTTTATAGTGGCCACCCCACCCCTTTAATAGTTATCGCCCCTTTAACATTGACCTCCACAGTGCCTGCCCCTTTAACAGTGGCCACCCCTTTAACATTGACCTTTATAGTGGCCACCCCACCCCTTTAATATTTACCGCCCCATTAACATTGACCTCCACAGTGCCCGCCCCTTTAACAGTGGCCTCCACAGTGCCTGCCCCTTTAACAGTGACCTCCACAGTGCCTGCCCCTTTAACATTAGCCTCTACAGTGCCTGCCCCTTTAGCAGAGACATCTACAGTGTTCACCCCTTAAAAAGTGACTTTCACAGTGACCGCCCTTTTAACAGTGACCGCCCCTTTAACAGTGACCACCCCTTTAACAGTGACCGCCCCTTTACCAGTGACTTTCACAGTGACCGCCCCTTTACCAGTGACTTTCACAGTGACTTCTCCTTTAACTGTGACTTTCACAGTGACCTCCCCTTTAACAGGGACCTTCATAGTGCCCGCCCCTTTAAAAACCTGGAGGAAAACTGTGTTTATGGCAGTTGGGATTTGAAGAGAAAGACTTGCAGGCTTGTATTGGCTAATGTGGGTTATTTTTTGGGAATATCTCAGGAACGGTACATCCTAGAGAGCTGAGACCCGGTATTAAACCTTCCCGGACACCTGATGTACCTGTGTGCCAAATTTGGTGAAGATCGGTCCAGTCGTTTGGTCACGCATAAAGAACGTCTAGACAGACAGACAGAAAGTCATTTTTATCCATATAAGATAATATATTATATATATATATATATATATATATACATACACACACACATATATATAAATATATATATAAAATGTAGTTACACATTATTAAACAGTATAAGTCATTGCAAGTTAACCCTTTAAAGTAAATAAAGTAAGGAGTTGATGACTTTGCATAGGGGAAACAAGCAAATGTCCACAGATATCCACAGATATCCAAGTATTTCTGTTTCAGGGCACTACATAAAGATAATGCACAGAGATGTCTCTCACTATAGATAGTGCACAGTGATGTCTATCAGTACAGATAACACACATTGATTGCTCCCAGTACAGATAACACAGTGAGGTCTCTCAGTACAGATAACACAGTGATGTCTCTCAGTGTAGGTAACATAGTGATATCTTTCAGTACAGATAACATAGTGATTTCTCTCACTACAGATAACGCACATTGATGTCTCTCAGGACAGACCACGCAAAGGGATATCTCTCAGTACAGATAATGCACAGTTATGTCTCTCAGGACAGATAACACAGTAAGGTCTCTCAATACAGATAATGTATAGTGATGTCTCTCAATACAGATAACACACAGTGATATCTCTCAATATAGATAATGTACAGTGATGTCTCTCAGTAAATATAATGCACAGTAATTTCTCTCATTGCAGATAAGGGCTCTTTCACACCTGCGTTCTTTTCTTCCGGCATAGAGTTCCGTCATCGGCTCTATGCCGGAAGAATACTGATCAGGATTATCCTAATGCATTCTGAATGGACAGTCCGTCCTTCAGGATGCATCAGGATGTCTTCAGTCCCGGAACGGAACGTTTTTTAGCCGCAGCAAATAGCGCAGCAAATAGCGCAGCATGCTGCGCTTTTTGGTCCGGCCAAAAATCCGGAACACTTGCCGCAAGGCCGGATCCGGAATGAATGCCCATTGAAAGGCATTGATCCGGATCCGGCCTTAAGCTAAACGTCGTTTCGGCGCATTGCCGGATGCGACCTTTAGCTTTTTCTCAATGGTTACCATGGCTGCCGGAACGCTAAAGTCCTGGCAGCCATGGTAAAGTGTAGTGGGGAGCGGGGAGCAGCATACCTACCATCCGTGCGGCTCCCGGGGCGCTCCAGAGTGATGTCAGGGCGCCCCAAGCGCATGGATGACGTGATCGCATGGATCACATGATCCATGCGCATGGGGCGCTCTGACGTCATTCTGGAGCGCCCCGGGAGCCGCACGGACTGTAAGTATACCGCTCCCCCGCTCCCCACTACTACTATGGCAACCAGGACTTTAATAGCGTCCTGGGTGCCATAGTAACAATGAAAGCATTTTGAAGACGGATCCGTCTTCAAATGCTTTCAGTACACTTGCGTTTTTCCGGATCCGGCGTGTAATTCCGGCAAGTGGAGTACACGCCGGATCCGGACAACGCAAGTGTGAAAGAGGCCTAACCCACAGTGATATCTCTCAATACAGATAATGTACAGTGATGCCTCTCAGTACAGATAACAGTGATGCACTGTGATGTCTCTCACTACCAAAAACGCACATCAATGTCTCTCAATACAGATATCACAGAGTGATATCTCTCAGTACAGATAATGTACAGTGATGCCTCTCAGCATAGATAACGCACAATGATGTCTCTCAGTACAGATAACAGTGATGTCTCTCAGTATAGATAATGTACAGTGATGTCTATCAGTACAGATAATGTACAGTGATGTCTATCAGTATAGATAATGTACAGTGATCTCTCAGTATAGATAATGTACAGTGATGTCTATCAGTACAGATAATGTACAGTGATGTCTATCAGTATAGATAATGTACAGTGATATCTCTCAGTATAGATAATGTACAGTGATATCTCTCAGTATAGATAATGTACAGTGATGTCTCTCAGTGTAGGTAACACAGTGATATCTCTCAGTACAGATAAAACTGTGAATTCTCTTAGTACAGGTAACACAATGATGTCTCTCAGTACAGATAATACAGTGATGTCTCTCACTACAGGTAACACAGTGATCACAATCAGTAGATGTTACCTGCAAAGACCCCTCACTGCAGGGGCTTAGCCTCCTGTCACCAGGGCCATAACTTATGATGAGGCCTCAGGGAAGGAGGGAGAACCCTACAGGGCCTGACCTGACCACTGCCTGGCTCCTGACATAATCAAGGCACTCCTTTGTGTAGCACAGTGTTGGAAGACTGCTATGAAGGTAGTTGCACCCCCCGGACCACAGCTATTTTAACTTATTACAGTGATTATCAACTAGATAAAACAAGCATGTTTTGCTAATTTAACATATTTATGGTGTTTTTTTTTAATTTGTTTTCCACAGAACCCCTTTAATCAAGGGCATTTACTAAATAATTATAGTTTCTATTTATAGCACATGCACACAAAACCAGATACTACATATGTTCCAACCAGACCAGGAGAAGCAGAGTTGAGGATGGGAGTGGCAGTGGCTCTGGCTGTAACAGTCAATCACAGTGGCAGCCCTCACATCAATGCTTCCTAGGGCCAGGGCAATGAAAGGAGAGCACACCCCTTTCTTCCCTATGAGCATACCCTGATGTTGGGTCTCCTGCCTGATAGTAGTTGGGGTGCCCTTGATATTCTAGGTTTGGTGCAGGTGTAAGGCAAGAGATGTTAGGTGCAATGGCCAACATATGGTACATGAGTCAGTAATCAGGCCAGAGAATAAATAAAAAGTCTCTCTTTGCTAAAGTGCAGATTGGGAGTTGTAGTACATCCAACAGTATCAAAACACAGTTCCAACAATTCAAAGTGCAAATCTCTCCAGATAGCCATGTATGGATTTGAGTAAAGATAGAGAATGTAGTACTCTTTCCTCTGTATCTTACCCAAATTATCTTTCTGCAGAATCTATGGCTGGCAGTATTACTCTTGAAATGCTGGCTGTAATTATCAACTGAGCGATACAGAGTTAAGATATAACTGGCCAAGTTGTGTCCAAGTGTGAAAGTTGTTAAAGCAACATCCCTCTCACAGCAGTAAAGTCAGTAGCTTTGATTAGCAAATGACTTACTGGCTAACCCCAATGCTTGGCCATGCAGATTATGAATCTTCTTGGCTCTTTGCTTTATCTATCTTTCGAGTACTATAGTAATGGTTATGTCTTTCACTCGGTAGATAATCCTCAGAAAAGATTATTCTTTGTGACAAAACAATTTGCAAGTACCCTGGTATGGAGTAATACACATAACAGTAACAAACTAATAAACAATTCAAACTAATCAACAAAATACATAAAGGCCCTAAAACAGCCTCCAATCTATGAGGAAATCGGGGTAACAAAAGAGGCAAAAAGTACAAGTTATGTTTAATATCCCAGCCATCTTTTATACAAATAGGGAAGAATACATACTGTAGCATACATAAAGTTACATGAGCCATTCACCAGCCATCTCTACAGATATAAGTCCCTTATCATGCAAAGAGTGTGGGTTACTGATAAATGAAGGGATCACGTTTGGGGAAATAATGTACACAGGGTAGGTAAAAGGAAATTAATCAGACTGATAGTCCTTCCTAAACATATATGGATAATTGTCCACTATGTCGCATTTCAGAGAACTGTTGTAGTGCAAGCAAAGTACTGAGGATGGGAGGTTTGGATTATAGAGGAAGTTAATCTTACATCATTGGTAGTACTTAAAGTGTAACTGCCATATCACTACCAAAAATAAAATTTCTAACATATGTGATCCTGAAGGGAAGATATTCATTAAGCTTTATTTTTCAGTTAATTTGACCTTTCTGGTGTCTGTATTCAGCCCTTAGCAACCCTATTCCTCTGTGTCTCTATATTAGCATCTTCCTAAAATGGCCTCTGCTGCACTTCCTGTGATGATGTTTGCCATGTCCTTGAGGCCATCCTGTATTTCCTTCACTTTCCAAAACCCCTTGCTCTCCTTACAAAAACTAGTAGGACCAATCAGAATGCAGATAACCTCCCCTACTACCCCAGAGCAGTGTGTATCCTCTCACATACAGCTAACCAGAGACAAGAAATTAAATGAAATCAGTAAGCAATTGTTTTAGCCTCTTAATAGTCAAAGGTTTTTAGGAACCATTTTGTGGTATACATAGTGTATTAAATAACTTTTTTTATTTTTTACATTATTTTGTGGACATTTTTTTAGGCATTCAATGCGTGGTAAAAATAACGTAATTTTATTATGTGAGTCAGTACATTGATGATAATGTCACATTTCTACATTACTATAAATATATTTTTTTATATCTGTCCTCCTGTCAGCTCTGCAGCTGCTCCCTCATTCTCCTCCACACTGACAAGAAGGGGGGCTGCTTTAGCTGCTCATATCTCTGGTTTGGTACCAGCTAGAGATATGGTTTTTATATGTGTTCAGTACAGGGGAAGATATCACTGATAGAAATCGGGATTCAGTGAATGCAGCTGAAAGTGAAATTAAAAGCAGGTTTTACCCACGATTATTCCCGACTCGATTTCTAACAGTGATTTATCCTCTTTTGCTTGGATTTTAGCTGTCATTCTGGTCTTGTATGAAAGCCTGGAATGTTATCTTTCAAACAAAACCAGTTACTTGTGTAACACCCTGCAGTGATGTTACCACTCCTACACCCTGCTCTCTTTTTAATGGTCTAACATAAATGCCATCTTATGTATTTTTGTCCAGGTCCTCTACACTGTGCATTCCTAATCTTGTTATGTAACTGTTTATTACATGTAATGCAGCGTATATGGTAGAGCTATACTTAGATAGAATGGAACCCACCATTCCAATTCTCCCTCCTTTGGGAAGAAGTAGGCTAGTCCTGCTTCCTACCAGAAGGACCGGTGGCAGTTCTAGATTATTCCAGTTTAGACTACCAGTATCCAGGTAGGAGCACCGTGACACATAAAAAGACATTTAGGCTGCACTACACCACTCGGCATTCCTACTACACCTGGGACGTCAAAGGGGCCCTGGGGGATGGCGCGTGGCACATGTTTCTAGCTGCTGCCATTCAGGAGAAAGCAGCATCTAAAGCAGCCCTTCCCCCTCCACTTTCTGCCCGAGCCCAGGCACTCAGGGCTGTGCTCATCCTCCCAGTGCTCTTCCCCTCTCTTATTTATATCAGAGAGGAGACGGCCTTCACATGACAACGATGTGAGAAGAGGCCTGCTCAATGTGAAAGTGACACGCATTTTTGGGTGTTATTATGAGGTGAAACTGAAAAAGATTAAACTATAAAGGACAAAAGCATTTACAGTTGTGTTAAAAATAATAGCAGTGTGTTTAAAAAGGTGAATAAAGCTCAAAATCCTTCTAATAGCTTCTATTTCCATACACACAAATGCATTGGGAACACTACACATTCTATGTTGTTCCTCTAAAACAATTGAAGAAAAGTGAATGTTAGACTGTTCAAAAAATAGCAGTATGTATGTGTTCTTCTTTACAAACTCAAACATTCACTATATAAACTGAAAAATGTTTGAAGATTTTGCTTTCCTTTGAATCACTTAACTAATATTTAGTTGTATAACCGCTGTTTCTGAGAACTGCTGTATATCTGTGTTACATGGAGTCAACCAACTCCTGGCACCTGTGAACAGGTATTCCAGCCCAGGATGATTGGTCTACATTCCATAGTTCTTCTCTATTTCTTGGTTTTGCCTCAGAAACTGCATTTTTTATGTCGCCCCACAAGATTTCTATTGGATTAAGATTCAGGGATTGGGATGGCCACTCCATAACATCAATCTATTTGGTCTGGAACCAAGATGTTGCACGTTTACTGGTGTGTTTGGGGTCGTTGTCTTGTTGGAACACCCATTTCAAGGGCATTTCCTCTTCAGCATAAGGCAGCATGACCTCTTCAAGTATTCTGATGTATTCAAACTGATCCATGATCCATGGTATGCGATAAATAGGCCCAACACCGTAGTATGAGAAACATCCCCATATCATGATGCTTGCGCCACCATGTTTCACTGTCTTCACAGTGTACTGTGGCTTGAATTCAGTGTGTGGGGTCATCTGAGAAACTGTCTTTCTTCCACGTCTTTCAGGTTTTGGTTGCCATTTAAAAGCATTTGCGATCATTTTAGCTGAGCAGCCTATCATTTTCTGCACTTCATTATATGTTTTCCCCTCTCCAATCCACTTTTTAATCAAGGTACACTGTTCTTCTGAACAATATCTTGAATGACCCATTTTCCTCAGAATTTCAGAGAGAAATGCACTGTAACCAGCATGTACAACATTTGCTGCCTTCCTTCCTTAAATAAGGGCAATAATTGCCACCTGTTTTTCAAACAATGAATGACCTCACTCATTGAACCCCACACTGCTATTATTTTGAACATGCCACTTTCAATAACTGATTGAATTACACAGAATCAGCAGCATGCATGTTATGACTGTTGGGTCTGTTGGAAGGAAATTTAGGGGTTTATGATCTGTGGAGATCCTTGTGGGTAAGGGGGATACATATAAATTGTATTCTATAAGCTGATGGACCGCGACGCTGTGACTAGCACAGGCTAAAGGCATCAATGTAATAGTTGGACAGGAAGATAAGTCTGGCTGCTGTATTCAGGATAGATAAAAGAAAGGAGAGTAGTCAGTCAAAGACTGATTAATGATGGATCAGGGCAACAATAAGGCTACTTTCACACTTGCGGCAGGACGGATCCGACAGGCTGTTCACCATGTCGGATCCGTCCTGCGGCTATTTTGCAGTGCCCGCGGACCGCCGCTCCATCCCCATTGACTATAATGGAGACGGGGGCGGAGCTCTGGTTCAGCACGGCGGTGCACGGAGAAAGACGCCGGACTAAAAAGCCTGACATGCAGTAATTTTAGTCCGGCAGGCTTTCCCCGTGCACCGCCATGCTGCGCCGGAGCTCCGCCCCCGTCCCCATTATAGTCAATGGGGACGGAGTGGCGGTCCGCGGGCACGGCGAAATAGCCGCAGGACGGATCCGACATGGTGAACAGCCTGTCGGATCCGTCCTGCCGCAAGTGTGAAAGTACCCTAAGAGTTTTTCCGGTTTGCACAGTCAGAAAAGGGTGGTTTCGGTAAATGTTTGGTGCAGGTAGCATTAATTGTGCAAGTGGTTTCATATAGGGAGTAAAGAAAAATCATTTACTCTATACCACAATTCAGCAGGCGTGCTGAGATGGAAATATTAGGTTTAGGTAGGTTACAAGATGGTGGAAACACAAGTTCAGCTTCTGTAAAAAGTGCTTCAGAGAGGACATTATTTTTGAGGCAGCAGATAGACAGTCACTAGTGTTTCGTAGCGCTGGGGTGATGTCACAGGAAGAGGAATATAATTGAGCTCCATCAGAATTAGGCTGCATTCACACGTCCGTGGTGTGTTGCGGACCCGCAAATTGCAGGTCCGCAACACACCAGCCCGTCACCCCCATAGAAATGCCTATTCTTGTCCGCAAGCTGCGGACAAGAATAGGACATGCTCTATCTTTTTGCGGAGTTGTGGACCTAAAGATCGGGGCCGCGCACCGCAAATGCGGATGCGGACAGCACACTGTGTGCTGTCCGCATCCATTCCGTCCCCATAGAGAATGAATGGGTCCGCACCCGTTGCGCAAAATTGCGGAACGGATGCGGACCCATTCTGCGGACGTGTGAATGGAGCCTAAAGATAATACATACTTGAAGCCAAAATGGGTTAAGAGAAGGTTTTCTTTAGTAATGGAATAATAACAGCATGGAGGAAGGAAAGATACCACTAAACTAAATAAAATTCTATAAGTGCACTAATTATTCCTCTAGTTATTGTACAGCTGTGCCTTCATTGTTTAACCCTATCTCTGCTTTTGTTGTGCTATATTATTTGCTTTTTATGTTACCAAATACAAGGCACACAGGATTCTTACCGTGGGTGGAATCATTAATCATACAGCTTCCATTCCCAGACTGAATTATATGGCATTTGAATATGTTAAATGGTATTTGCCACAATTACCATAATCATCCATCATTTTGTAACCGCCTTCCTTTCATGAAGGCTTGAGGAGAACTGGCAGTTAAAGCTCTGAATGTGCATTTTATAAAAAAGAAAGGGAAAATACACAATTCTGAATCAATGTAAATGAATATTATTTAAGCACATACTGGGATGTGGCAGAAATCAATCCTAAAGGTTTCTGTTCTCAAGTCCTTAAGCAAATACCGAGACCACTACCATTTATGTGAAACCAAAGACCTTTGGGGAAATTCCAAATGAGCAAAAAATTCCTTCCACAGATTGACAGAACTCAATACCCATTTATACAATAGCAGATTCTGACCGCAATTGAAATTCATCAGTGTCTGTCATGCTCGTTAAATCATTAGGAAGTGATGCATTATTAAAGAGGTTTGAAGACAGAAAGGCTCAGTAATTACTATTGATAAGAAAATGTTGCTGATATTTGCTGGCTAGATTGCAAAAACTGCAAGTAACTGCTGGAAAACTTCAAAATGATTTATCGTGCAAGAAAAAAGCTACTTAACCTGGTAAAACCACACACTTGGTTCATATTTAAATATGATCCAGTGACAAATGTATTGATCAGAGAGTGGTATATGAAAATTGTGAAACCTACAGCCAAGCCAAACATTTTCAGTATGCCAGACCAACAGGGGAATTACATGTGAGGTCACGGTGTGAGCATTAGGTGGGCCGAGGCAAATACAGTTCTGGTTACTCACGGTTATGTCGTCCCTGAGCAGGCTCGCACAAGTGATGAGGAGAACGGCACAGGAATTCTCTGGGGAAAACTCTGGTGTAAGGGACACAGGCCAGATGGTGGTTCGAGGTGCCCTTGATGGTTTGTATTAATGTGCCTATGGCAAGGTCCCTTGTAGTCGTGATGCCAGTACCTTTTGTGGTGGTACAACTATTTACTGTAGTGTTAACTGAGGAACTGGAGACTGAGGCAAGGATGGTGCAGTCCAAATTATAACTTTTACTGAACGTTGCTCCTGATAACAGTTACATCTATATAGAAAACAGTCTCTATAAGATGGACAGAGGTAAAGCTGAATTTCTTGCACTACTGAAACTTCTTCCTAAGGTGGCTCCTCTGGCTGACGTGACACTGTACTGACTGGAACAGGCACAGCAATGTTTAACCATGGTTTAAGGAGCCATTTTAGAGGATTTGCTTCCGTCATTAGTTTTTCAACAGTTTGCAATGACTCTACAGGCTTAGGCTACTTTCACACTAGCGTTCGATCGGATCCGTCTGCATTATATTAGCTAAAAAAAGCTAAGTGTGAAAATAGCCTCGGACAGATCCGTCCAGACTTTCAATGTAAAGTCAATGGGGGACAGATCCGCTTGAAGATTGAGCCATATTGTGGCATCTTCAAACGGATCCGTCCCCATTGACTTACATTGTAAGTCTGGACGGATCCGCACGGATCCGCACGCCTCCGCACGGCCAGGCGGACACCCGAACGCTGCAAGCAGCGTTCAGCTGTCCGCCTGTCCGTGCGGAGGCGAGCGGAGGCTGAACGCCGCCAGACTGATGCAGTCTGAGCGGATCCGCTCCATTCAGACTGCATCAGGGCTGGACGGCTGCGTTCGGGTCCGCTCGTGAGCCCCTTCAAACGGAGCTCACGAGCGGACCAGCGAACGCTAGTGTGAAAGGAGCCTTAACTGGTAGTTCAGACACTTGAATTGGAGGCTGATGTTTCTCTGCAACAGTCTCATCTGGAAGGATTCCCCTTGGAGTATCTTCCTCCTTGTACACAGTTTCAAGCAATTGTGATGTACTATTTGAGGTGATTTGTTTTCTCTGGTGATCTCATAAGTGTCAGTTGCTGAATTGGGGATAGCTGAAACGATGTAAGGATCTCTTTCCCACTTACTGTCCAACTTGCTGGTGCGATGATTGTTCTTTAGCCACACATAATAACCAATTTCAAGAGGCTCTGCTTTGGCAGATTGGTCTTAATCTTTTTGCTGCGTTTTGTGGCACCACAAATGTAATATACATGTTGGAATGCCCGAGTGGGCTACAATACATAGGCCGAACCACTCAAATCATCCGAGAGAGACTCAACTACCACCGCTCCAATATTAAGAAAAAATACGACAAACATAGCGTTTCCAGACACTTTGCACAAAAACATGATGGCGACGAATCCCTCCTATGTTTAACTCCAATTGAATGGGTCCCAAAATCCTTCCAACAGCTTTGTAGGAAGGAAATGTACTGGATTTTTTGTTTTTACACTTTGACTCCCTCTGGTTTAAATGAATCTCTCGAATACAGTAACTACTAATAACCCTTGGGACATCGATTGTTCAACCAATTGCTTTTATGCATTTTTATATATAGTCTCCACTATCGTCGTTACCAATAGATTTTAATATACTCATATCCATATTTTATTGACTATTCTGTAATTGTATGCATTTATACTGCACTACATTTATCTATTTACTGGATTTTTTTATATGCACACACCTACTGGAGCATCTGTCAGTTTATACATGCTTTGAGATGTACGATATTATTTATTTATTCAATTCCTTGAGTATTTTATGTATTTATGTATTTATATATTTGTATATATTTATATATTCTTATATATTTATATATATTTATATTATTGTATATTATTATTATAATTTATATATTTTTTTATCTATATGTTCTAGAGTTTGTGTATATCCAGATGGGTCCACATAATATTTATTTGTGTATGTGATGTATGTGTATGTGTACGTATGTATATGTATGCGTATGTATATGTGTGTATGTACAGTCCTAATCAAAAGTTTAAGACCACTTGAAAAATGGCAAAAAATCATATTTTACATTGTTGGATCTTAACAAGGTTCCAAGTAGAGCTTCAACATGCAACAAGAAGAAATGAGAGTGAGACAAAACATTTTTTTGAGCATTCAATTAAATGAAAATAACAATTAAACTGAAACAGGCTGTTTTTCAGCTGATCCAAATTTTAGGACCACACGCCTTTAAAAGGCCAAATCTGTGCAAAGATGTGGATTCATTGTCATTTTCTGTCAGGTAGTCACACGTTGTGATGGCAAAGGCAAAAAAACTCCCTTTTTGAACGTGGTCGGGTTATTGAATTGCATAAGCAGGGTCTCTCACAGCACGCCATTGCGAGGTGGGACGCAGTAAGACAGTCATTTGGAATTTCTTAAATGATCCTGAGGGTTATGGAATAAAAAAAACAAGTGGAAGACCCAAAAAAAATGCCATCAGCACTGAGCCGGAGGATCCAATTGGCTGTCCGTCAAGACACTGGATGATCCTCGACCCAAATTTAAGCCCTTACTGGTGCTGACAGCAGCCCCATAACCATCAGACAGCATCTGAGACTGAAGGGCTTCAAAAACAAAAAACGTCTTCAAAGACCTCGTCTCCTTGAACGCCACAGAACTGCTCGTTTGGACTTTGCAAGAGAGCACCAATGTCACGGCTAAGGGGTGGGGAAAACCCTCAGCCGTGCGATGCCATGAGATGTTAGTCGCTGCTCGGCCAGGACAACATAATAAGGGAGCAGGTCACCTCCTAGCGCATCCCTAATCCGACCCTGACTCCTAGCTGCATAAGCTGACCTTGAAGGTAGGAGGGCTCATGCTCAGGAACCTCGGATCCCTAACTCACCCTCAGCCGATCCCTGAACTAGGAGCTGGGTAGACCACCTATTCCTCCTGGATGCGGAGAAACAGGAGTCTAAACTGGCCGAGCTGCAAGGGGGTATAAACATAAACAAACTATGGATTTGGCAGGAGAGTGAAAGACTTCCACCCCTACCTGCCACAGACACACTGACTGGATCCCTGGACACAAGTGCTGAAGTCCACACACAGACATAAAAGGACACAGCACACATAAACACACAGGAAGCCAGAACCATAGCTGCAATAATAACAGACACCACATAAATATAAACTTAACATCACATAACAACATTTATGACCACAAGGGTGGCCCTCACTGGCAAGATGGCGAATAACCAGGAGGATGTCTCCCGCAAACCATGGCTGAAGTGGCCACACCCACACAGACACACTGTGGGAAGGGAGTTAACCCTTCCATCACCAAACAGGGTAGTGAAGCCACTAAAAGGGGAAGTGCATAAACAACTATCACACTGCAGCTGTTACCGGCGTCAAACGACATGCGTCGCAACCGTGTCCTGAAAGCCAGCCAGAAGGCCGAGACACTGCCAACACAAGTAAACAATACAACACGTCGCCGTGGGCAGCCACAGGCGAAGGGAAGTGTCACAGTGCACACATACATAAACCCCGTGCACACCAGACATAGAAAGTGCATACAAACACACACACATAACCAAAGGCAACCGCACACATACCTGTTGTCCACGGCAACAGCACTTGAGGCAAGCAACTAAGTGCCCCCAGCTGCGGTTGACACAACACCCAGACCGCGGGCAACTGCATGCGGCTCCCAAGGAGTCACGACCATGAACATGGGCGTGACAACCAAACATGGGACATTCAAAGGTGGAAGAAAGTTTTATTCTCTGATGAGAAAAAATTTAACCTTGATGGCCCTGATGGTTTCCAACGTTACTGGCATGACAAGCAGATCCCACCTGAGATGTTTTCTACGTGCCACAGTGGAGGGGGCGCCATAATGGTCTGGGGTGCTTTTTCCTTCAGTGGAATAATGGAGCTTCAGGAAGTGCAGGGGTGTCAAACGGCTGCTGGCTATGTACAGATGTTGCAGAGAGCATTCCTCATGACTGAGGGCCCTCGTCTGTGTGGTGACGACTGGGTTTTACAACAGGACAATGCTACAGTACACAATGCCCGCAGGACAAGGGACTTCTTCCTGCGTGTTCCCCTGATCTAAATCCAATTGAGAACCTTTGGGGATGGATGGCAAGGGAAGTTTACAAAAATGGACAACAGTTCCAGACAGTAGATGGCCTTCGTGCGGCCGTCTTCAACACTTGGAGAAATGTTCCCACTCACCCCATGGAAACGCTTGCATCAAGCATGCCGAAACGAATTTTGAGAACGTGAATTTCCGCAAATGTTCGCGAACGGGCGAACCTCCATACACTTCAATAGGCAGGTGAATTTTAAAACCCACAGGGACTCTTTCTGGCCAGAATAGTGATGGAAAAGTTGTTTCAAGGGGACTAACACCTGGACTGTGGCATGCCGGAGGGGGATCCATGGCAAAACTCCCATTAAAAAATTACGTAGTTGACGCAGAGTCGGGTTTTAATCCATAAAGGGCATAAATCACCTAACAATCCTAAATTGTTTTGAATAACATGCTTTAAAACATCAGGTATGATGTTGTATCGATCAGGTAGTGTAGGGGTTACGCCCGCTTCAAAGTGACAGACCAAACTATGACAGACCAAACTCCCCGTTTAACGCACCGCAAACAACCGCAAACAGTCCATTTGCACAACCGCAAACTCTCCATTTGCACAAGGTTGGATACCAAGCTAGCCATGTGCCGTTCCTTGTCCTCACTGATGTCATTGAAGGTCTCTTCCTCCACCCAGCCACATACAACACCAAGGGTCCCCGAAAGGTGACAACAAGCCCCCTGGGACGCCTGCTGTCGTTCGTCTTCCACCTCCTCAAAGCCACCTTCCTCCTCTGACTCCTCTTCTTCAGACTCTTCTTTCTGCGTTGCCGCAGGTCCAGCAATCGACAACGACAAGGCTGCTTCTGGTGGTGATGGTGACCACAACTCCTTCTCTTCATGCTCATCTACGGCCTGATCCAGCACTCTTCGCAGGGCACACTCCAGAAAAAACGCTGACTGACCAGGTTTGTCATCTCCGCAAAAGGAAGCATGAGCCTACAGCCATTGTTTAATCTATCTTTTGTCCCCTATCAGGGGCCGGTGTATGGAATAGATTTGAGGAACCGGGAGATGGAAAAAGATGGTTGGTCGGTCCTCTTACTTGCAATTTGGGGCACTGCGCGTGCGCCGTGCAGTGTACTGTTCCACCCTATATGAGTGGTATGTTAAGTAGTACTATTCCTCTCAGTTTAATCCCTGTTATGTCCCCTATCAGGGGCCGGTGTATGGAATAGATTTTAGGAACCGGGAGATGGAAAAAGATGCTTGGTCGGTCCTCTTACTTCCAATTTGGGGCACTGCGCGTGCACCGTGCAATGTACTGAGCTACCCAATCTAAGTGGTATGTTAAGTAGTACTATTCCTATCAGTTTAATCTATGTTACGTCCCCTATCAGGGGCCGGTCTATAAAATAGATTTTAGGAACTGGGAGATGCAAAAGGATGCTTGGTTGGTCCTCCTACTTCCAATCTGGGGCACTGCGCGTGCGCCATGCAATGTACCGTGCCACCCTATATGAGTGGTGTGTTAAGTAGTACTATTCTTATCAGTTTAATCCCTGTTATGTACCCTATCAGGAGACGTGTATCGAATAGATTCTAGACAACCGCAAAGAGTTGTCAATAGTTGACACACTCATGACATAAATGTTATTCCTCTATGCGTCAATCTTGGTGTAGTGATGACTGTGCTCGTGCACATGTTTGGGAGATTGCAGGCGATGGCGGGTTTTAAAAGCCTATAGTCGTGCTGAGGTAGTTCAATGACAGTTAAGTGACCCAGAAAACAATGATTCTGCAGTGTGGGCCCATTGTTAGCCTAGCAGGCTTTAATGATCACCTTAGATGATCACGAAGAAAATAAATGTTTTTTCTATGCTAAATTATCCAGCCGATCGCTTTTGGTCTGTTCAGAATGAAGCAACAACCTTATCATCTGGGGTGTGCCAACATTGCCATTGCCAACACACTCAGAGGTGATCGCTTCATTGTGATATGCAAGCCCCTTCACCTCAACAAGGTAACGATCACGAAGGGGAATTGACACATGTATGTGCCTTTTTTTTTGTTTTGTTTTTGCAGCCACAGTGCAGCACCAGAGGCCAGAAAAATTAGGCATGTACACAGCGGCCGGAAAAATGTATGTTTTGCAAGTAGAAAGTGCACTAAAACATTGCGGCTTGAACCCTAGTTTGTGGCGGAGAAGTCACGCAAGTCATCCGGCATGCAGAGATTTAATACAGCAGTGTGTGGACAATTTTTAGCCCGAGGCATCTCATCAGGCCTTTTTAGTCAAATGTATCGCCCACTGTCAGTACCTTCGGGATCCATGCCTCATTCATCTTAATAAAGGTGAGGTAATCTAGACTTTTTTGACCTAGGCGACTTCTCTTCTCAGTGACAATACCTCCTGCTGCGCTGAAGGTCCTTTCTGACAGGACACTTGAAGCGGGGCAGGCCACAAGTTCTATTGCAAATTGGGATAGCTCAGGCCACAGGTCAAGCCTGCACACCCAGTAGTCAAGGGGTTCATCGCTCCTCAGAGTGTCAATATCTGCAGTTAAGGCGAGGTAGTCTGCTACCTGTCAGTCGAGTTGTTCTCTGAGGGTGGACCCCAAAGGGTTGTGGTGAGGAGTAGGACTTAAAAAGCTCTGCATGTCCTCCATCAACAACACGTTTGTAAAGCGTCCTGTCCTTGCCGGCATGGTCGTGGTAGGAGGAGGATTACTTTCACCTCTTCCCTTGTTAGATTCCTGTTGTGCTGTGACATCACCCTTATACGCTGTGTAAAGAATACTTTTTAACTTGTTTTGGAACTGCTGCATCCTTTCCGACTTCCTGTAATTCAATAACATTTCAGCCACTTTCTGCTTATACCAGGGGTCTAGTAGCGTGGCCACCCAGTACAGGTCGTTCTCCTTCAGCCTTTTTATACGAGGGTCCCTCAACAGGCATAACAGCATGAAAGCTATTCATGTCCCGTTACTCGTCCTCACTGATCTCATTGAAGGTCTGCTCTTCCACCCATCCACGTACAACACCTCGGGTACCAGATAGGTGACAACGAGCACCCTGGGATGCCTGCTGTGGTTGGTCTTCCTCCTCCTCAAAGCCACATTCCTCCTCTGACTCCTCTTCCTCAGACTCCTCTTCCAGTGTTGCCGCAGGTCCAGCAAGCGATGCTGATAAGGCTGTTTCTGGTGGTGATGGTGACCACGACTCTTCCTCTTCAGGCTCATCTATGGCCTGATCCAGCACTCTTCGCAGGGCACGCTCCAGGAAGACAAAAAATGGGATGAGGTCGCTGATGGTGCCTTTGGTGCGACTGACTAGGTTTGTCACCGCCTCAAAAGGACGCATGAGCCTACAGGCATTGCGCATGAGCATCCAGTAACATGACAAAAAAATACTCAGCTCTGCAGAGGCTTTCCTAGCACCCCGGTCATACAAATACTCGTTGATGGCTTTTTCTTGTTGGAGCAGGCGGTCGAACATTAGGAGTGTTGAATTCCAACGTGTCGGGCTGTCGCAAATCAAGCTCCTCACTGGCATGTTGTTTCGCCGCTGAATATCTGAAAAGTGCGCCATGGCCGTGTAGGAACGCCTGAAATGGCCGCACACCTTCCTGGCCTGCTTGAGGACGTCCTATAAGCCTGGGTTCTTATGCACAAAGCATTGTACGATCAGATTCAACACATGTGCCATGCACGGCACATGTGTCAACTTGCCCAAATTCAATGCCGCCAACAAATTGCTTCCATTGTCACACACCACTTTGCCGATCTCCTGTTGGTGCGGAGTCAGCCACTGATCCACCTGTGCGTTCAGGGCAGACAGGAGTGCTGGTCCGGTGTGACTCTCTGATTTCAGGCAAGTCAACCCCAAGACGGCGTGACACTGTCGTATCCGGGATGCGGATTAGCCCCTGGCGAGCTGGGGGGGTGCAGTTGATGTGGAACAAGACGCAGTAGCAGAAGAGGACTCAGCCGAGGAGGTTAGCGAAGAGGATGGGGTAGGAGAAGTAGAGGAGGTGGCAGCAGGCCTCAGTATTGAACATCTTCAACAAGCAATTAAAGATTCCAAAGAGAAACTTGCGGCTATTGAAAGCCAATTACTCTCAACTACCTCCTACTCCGAATGGTCCAAATTAAAGAAGACAGATAAAATATTGGACTAACATCGAAAATATCTAGAAAATACCAAACGCACAAAATTCATCCGTGACACAGAGGATTACCAACTTTTAACAAGGTCTACAGATGGCAATGGCAAGATTCACGAACAGGATATGGATATACCCCTTATACAGGCTACGCATCCTCCTCTTCAGGGAGCAAGAGATCCACAACATACCGTTCCCAACGTTTTTTTCCCAGGCGCGGCTACCGACAACGCCGAAGAAGCACATACGCCGAGGAAGAGGCACCCATCAATCCAAAACCGACAGGAATCCAGACCCGCTTACAGGTAGGAACCTCATAGTGAATATTTCCTCACGAACCCTTTCACCAGCCAAACGGAATGTCTTATCCAAGGGACTCTCATTTTGCCCATACGGCAATCTAAGACTTTTCCCTATGGAGCAGGAACTTAACAGATTTTACAAAACCCTCAGGCTCAAGGCCCACTTTTCACAACAAACTACAATGCCATTAACAGCTAAATCACCCACTCCTCTATCTATAAAAAAAAATGGGCCTTAAAAACATGCCCCCCAAAACATATCACGGCGTTGAAGCATATATTGACCTTATAAATCATGATATTAAAACCAGTACCACCGCCCTAAAAAATGGAGACTTACATGTTCCGCCCAATCTAAAAAGTGAGGAGCACATTGCTCTCAACACACTACAGTCAGAAAAAACGATCACGATCAAACCAGCTGACAAAGGGGGTGCGATAGTCATAATGGATACCTCATTCTATATCCGAGAAATACAAAGACAACTATCTGATACTACCACCTATGAGCAAGTCCAATACAATCCCACCTTTCAACTGACTAAGGACATTACCACATTCCTAGACCATCATCTCCAACTTAACACTATTGATAAACCCACATATACTTTTCTTTTGAATAACAATCCTATTCTTCCAGTGTTTTATATTCTACCTAAAATCCATAAAAATCTTACTCATCCACCAGGTAGGCCTATAGTAGCCTCCACTGACTCCCTACTTTCACCACTATCAAAGTTCCTGGAAAAAATGCTTACTCCGCTAATTAAACAAAAACTATCATTTTTACTGGATACGTCACAATTCCTATCTATCATTTCAAACCTTCAAGACCTGCCCCCAGATAGTTTACTTGTGACATTAGATGTAAATAGTTTATACACTTCAATTTCACATGACAAAGGAATTGAAGCAGTCACGGTATTGTTGAGAACTTCCGAACTCTCCCCATCAGCACAGACCTTCTGTATACATTTATTACAATTTGTACTTCAACATAACTTTTTCATGTTCGGTCACAACTTTTACATTCAGAAGAAAGGGACGGCAATGGGCGCGCAGGTGGCGCCACCCTATGCTAATGCCTTTATGGCCCAGTTTGAGGAAGATTGGATCTACGCCAATGACCTATTCCAGACACATATAATATCATGGCACCGATATATCGACTATATATTCTGTATATGGAGAGGTGACCAGACTGCATTTTCTGCCTTTCTGCTACACATCAATAGTATCGACCCTAACCTGCAATTCACAGCGCATACCGATCCACAATCTATCAGCTTCCTGGACACGGTCGTTATTAAGACATCCCATGGCACACTGACCACCGACTTATACTGCAAACCGATGGACCGGAACACTCTCCTTCATTATTCAAGCTGTCATCCCGCACCACAAAATAATCCTTACCCCGATCACAGTTTGCAAACAAAGACTAGAAGAAATGTCGCAAAAATTTCAGGACAGAGGATATCCACTTTCCTTACTTACACGAGAACAGACTCTTCCTGTACGCCCGAATTCCTCTTCCAATACCACTCCATCGCCTCCCCGTCTCCCATTAGTGGTGACATATCATCCCATCATGCCCAAAATTCAAACAATTATAAAATAACATTGGCCAATCCTTACACAATCATATCCAGATATTCCAGAATTCCAGTCTCCGGTCTGCATGTGTTACAAAAGACCCCAAAATCTGAGAGATAGACTAGTGAAAGCAGATATTGGTCCTATGGAACCCTCTTTAAAACAAACCACATTGGCACCAACAAAAAACAGGAACCTATCCATGCCTTAGTTGCACCCAATGCAATAATGTCATTTGAGGTAATAGGATCATTCACCCACACTCAGGCAAAATATACCACCCGAAAGGTTTTTACACATGCGCATCTTCATACGTGGTTCATCTAATCCGTTGTCCGTGCGGACTGGCATATGTGGGTGAAACCACCCAAAGTGTACGGGACCGCATCTCTAAGCACAAATCGGATATCCGTTGTCACAAAACCAAACTACCAGTACCACACCATTTCATTTCTGCTAACCACCAGATCAACCAATTAAAGTTCCAAATCCTAGAACAAGTAGGATCAGCAAGACGCGGAGGAAACAGGATAGCACCTCTAAAGCAACGCGAGGCGTATTGGATTTTCGAACTTAACACCCTGACACCCCGTGGGTTAAATAGAGATTTGATTTCTGTATCTCTTGACATTATATGTGAGATAAATATGAGATGTTTCCAGATATTAATTCTCCTCTCCCCCCTCCTCCTCTTTATTTTCCACAGGTGAAATGACCACTGTCATACAGGTAGTATCATGCCACTGCCATAATATACTATAGTGATATATTGATCTATATGCAAGGATACATAGAGGAGTACTTACTCATCACCTTAGACTAGCTAATATTTAAGTTTTAGCATGAATTCCTATCTCTAATAGATAGTGACTATGTCCAATCATGAGTTATTCCCATGTGATAAATGCCGGCTATATGTTCCTAACACCATGCCAGTCTCTCTATTAGAGTCGCTATTGCCATTGCGCACGCGCTCATCCCTTAGTACGTGCCTACGTTTTACCAGTTCCCATTTTAGACCAGCGATCTCCCCTGCGCATGCGCCCGCACATGATCCATCCGGCGCGAGCTACTCCCCGCCCCTGACACGATCAAGTCGCTCTGCGCATGCGTCCGCTTGTGATGCCAGTTACCTGGCGTGGGGTAAGTTAGTACTAGTGATTCGCTTTACACATGTGCCCGCTTATGACGCCAGCTACCTGGCACAAGACACGCCTCCCCTCGCTACCTTTATAAACTGTGCAGACTATTAGCGTCCCTACACCATCCTAGAGACTCCCTACTATGCAGACTAAGGTATGTGCGTTCTTACAATATATGACTAAGGATCCTGCTACTATCTGTGAATATGTCCAAAATCAGGAATCCAGCTAGTTACCTGTTACCTTTATCTTTACTGGCATTATACCTAAGTGGTCCGATCTAGATTATTTGTATTACTTATATGATAGGAACACTGTCTTAGTCTCTACTTAATATCATATTGTTTGGATTCCGCAGATACCCTACGTACATCCTGTCACCTCTACCTGGATATCACTCACGCAGAGTCCCATTTTAGACTACTGCTCTCATCCAGTGTCATACTATGTTTTTAATAGATCACCTGAATGTACATATGCTTATATGTTTTTTGGTCCGTTATGTGTAGAGTTGAGCGAACACCTGGATGTTCGGGTTCGAGAAGTTCGGCCGAACATCCCGGAAATGTTCGGGTTCGGGATCCGAACCCGATCCGAACTTCGTCCCGAACCCGAACCCCATTGAAGTCAATGGGGACCCGAACTTTTCGGCACTAAAAAGGCTGTAAAACAGCCCAGGAAAGAGCTAGAGGGCTGCAAAAGGCAGCAACATGTAGGTAAATCCCCTGCAAACAAATGTGGATAGGGAAATGAATTAAAATAAAAATTAAATAAATAAAAATTAACCAAAATCAATTGGAGAGAGGTTCCATAGCAGAGAATCTGGCTTCCCGTCACCCACCACTGGAACAGTCCATTCTCAGATATTTAGGCCCCGGCACCCAGGCAGAGGAGAGAGGTCCCGTAACAGAGAATCTGTCTTCATGTCAGCAGAGAATTAGTCTGCATGTCATAGCAGAGAATGAGGCTTCACGTCAGCCACCACTGCAACAGTCCATTGGCATATATTTAGGCCCAGCACCCAGGCAGAGGAGGGAGGTCCCGTAACAGAGAATCTGTCTTCATGTCAGCAGAGAATTAGTCTGCATGTCATAGCAGAGAATGAGGCTTCACGTCAGCCACCACTGCAACAGTCCATTGGCATATATTTAGGCCCAGCACACACACAGGCAGAGGAGAGAGGTCCCGTAACAGAGAATCTGGCTTCATGTCAGCAGAGAATCAGTCTGCATGTCATAGCAGAGAATGAGGCTTCACGTCAGCCACCACTGCAACAGTCCATTGGCATATATTTAGGCCCAGCACACACACAGGCAGAGGAGAGAGGTCCCGTAACAGAGAATCTGGCTTCATGTCAGCAGAGAATCAGTCTGCATGTCATAGCAGAGAATGAGGCTTCACGTCAGCCACCACTGCAACAGTCCATTGGCATATATTTAGGCCCAGCACCCAGGCAGAGGAGGGAGGTCCCGTAACAGAGAATCTGTCTTCATGTCAGCAGAGAATTAGTCTGCATGTCATAGCAGAGAATGAGGCTTCACGTCAGCCACCACTGCAACAGTCCATTGGCATATATTTAGGCCCAGCACACACACAGGCAGAGGAGAGAGGTCCCGTAACAGAGAATCTGGCTTCATGTCAGCAGAGAATCAGTCTGCATGTCATAGCAGAGAATGAGGCTTCACGTCAGCCACCACTGCAACAGTCCATTGGCATATATTTAGGCCCAGCACACACACAGGCAGAGGAGAGAGGTCCCGTAACAGAGAATCTGGCTTCATGTCAGCAGAGAATCAGTCTGCATGTCATAGCAGAGAATGAGGCTTCACGTCAGCCACCACTGCAACAGTCCATTGGCATATATTTAGGCCCAGCACCCAGGCAGAGGAGGGAGGTCCCGTAACAGAGAATCTGTCTTCATGTCAGCAGAGAATTAGTCTGCATGTCATAGCAGAGAATGAGGCTTCACGTCAGCCACCACTGCAACAGTCCATTGGCATATATTTAGGCCCAGCACCCAGGCAGAGGAGGGAGGTCCCGTAACAGAGAATCTGTCTTCATGTCAGCAGAGAATTAGTCTGCATGTCATAGCAGAGAATGAGGCTTCACGTCAGCCACCACTGGAACAGTCCATTCTCAGATATTTAGGCCCCGGCACCCAGGCAGAGGAGAGAGGTCCCGTAACAGAGAATCTGTCTTCATGTCAGCAGAGAATTAGTCTGCATGTCATAGCAGAGAATGAGGCTTCACGTCAGCCACCACTGCAACAGTCCATTGGCATATATTTAGGCCCAGCACCCAGGCAGAGGAGAGAGGTCCCGTAACAGACAATCTGGCTTCATGTCAGCAGAGAATCAGTCTGCATGTCATAGCAGAGAATCAGGCTTCACGTCACCCACCACTGCAACAGTCCATTGTCATAAATTTAGGCCCAGCACTAGTGTTGAGCGGCATGTCCCATATTCGAATTCGCGAAATTTTGTGAATATTCGAAAGAATATTCGTAAAATATTCGCGATTATTCAAATTCGTTATTATTTCGCATATGCGATAATTCGAATTATCGCATAATACATATGCTATGCAAAATTCACATGTGCGCTAATGAAATCGCCTTACGAAGATTCGCAACTCAATTCAATCACTAATGTATGAATGCAATGCCCTTTGCCTCTGTTCTGGGACAAGTGTAGATATTCGCATGTGCGCTAATAAAATCGCCTTACGAAGATTCGCACCTCAATCACTTTCTAGGGAATGTGAGACTTTTGGGAATCAATCGAGATACAGTGGGGGGTGATGACAGTAGTTGACAGAGTACAGATCAATGTAATCTGTAAGGTGGAAAGTAAAATAAAAAATACGAATATTCGTAAATCGACTTTTACGAAGTTCTACGTATTCGCGAATATGGTGCTATACTATATGAATGCACAGGCCTTTGCCTCTCTGTTCTGGGGACAAGTGTAGATATTTGCATTTGCGTTAATAAAATCGCCTTACGAAGATTCGCAGCTCAATTCAATCACTAATGTATGAATGCAAAGCCCTTTGCCTCTGTTCTGGGACAAGTGTAGATATTCGCATGTGCGCTAATAAAATCGCCTTACGAAGATTCGCAACTCAATTCACTAATGTATGAATGCAAAGCCCTTTGCCTCTGTTCTGGGACGTGCCGATATTCGCATGTGCGCTAATAAAATCGCCTTACGAAGATTCGCGCCTCAATCACTTTCTAGGCAATGTGAGTAAGATCTGAGCTGTTGGACCTTTGGGAAACAATCAATTATATGTGTACTGTAATTTTGTGGGGGGGGGGGGGGAAACAAAAAACGAATATTCGTTTTTACGAATATATAGCACTATATTCGAAATATTCGCGAAATCGCGAAGTTGCGATATTCGCGAAAAAAATTTGCTTTTCGAATATTCGCGCTCAACACTACCCAGCACCCAGGCAGAGGAGAGAGGTCCCGTAACAGAGAATCTGGCTTCATGTCAGCAGAGAATCAGTCTTCATATCATAGCAGAGAATCAGGCTTCACGTCACCCACCACTGTAAGAGTCAATTTTCATAAATTTAGGCCCAGAACCCAGGCAGAGGAGAAAGGTCCCGTAACAGACAATCTGGCTTCATGTCAGCAGAGAATCAGTCTTCATATCATAGCAGAGAATCAGGCTTCACGTCACCCACCACTGCAACAGTCAATTGTCATAAATTTAGGCCCAGCACCCAGGCAGAGGAGAGAGCTCCCGTAACAGAGGATCTGGCTTCATGTCAGCAGAGAATCAGTCTGCATGTCATAGCAGAGAATGAGGCTTCACGTCACCCACCACTGCAACAGTCCATTGGCATATATTTAGGCCTAGCACACAGGCAGAGCAGAGAGGTCCCGTAACAGACAATCTGGCTTCATGTCAGCAGAGAATCAGTCTGCATGTCATAGCAGAGAATGAGGCTTCACGTCACCCACCACTGCAACAGTCCATTGGCATATATTTAGGCCTAGCACACAGGCAGAGCAGAGAGGTCCCGTAACAGACAATCTGGCTTCATGTCAGCAGAGAATCAGTCTGCATGTCATAGCAGAGAATGAGGCTTCACGTCACCCACCACTGCAACAGTCCATTGGCATATATTTAGGCCTAGCACACAGGCAGAGCAGAGAGGTCCCGTAACAGACAATCTGGCTTCATGTCAGCAGAGAATCAGTCTGCATGTCATAGCAGAGAATGAGGCTTCACGTCACCCACCACTGCAACAGTCCATTGGCATATATTTAGGCCTAGCACACAGGCAGAGCAGAGAGGTCCCGTAACAGACAATCTGGCTTCATGTCAGCAGAGAATCAGTCTGCATGTCATAGCAGAGAATGAGGCTTCACGTCACCCACCACTGCAACAGTCCATTGGCATATATTTAGGCCTAGCACACAGGCAGAGCAGAGAGGTCCCGTAACAGACAATCTGGCTTCATGACAGCAGAGAATCAGTCTGCATGTCATAGCAGAGAATGAGGCTTCACGTCAGCCACCACTGCAACAGTCCATTGGCATATATTTAGGCCTAGCACACAGGCAGAGCAGAGAGGTCCCGTAACAGACAATCTGGCTTCATGACAGCAGAGAATCAGTCTGCATGTCATAGCAGAGAATCAGGCTTCACGTCAGCCACCACTGCAACAGTCCATTGTCATAAATTTAGGCCCAGCACCCAGGCAGAGGAGAGAGGTCCCGTAACAGAGAATCTGGCTTCATGTCAGCAGAGAATCAGTCTTCATATCATAGCAGAGAATCAGGCTTCACGTCACCCACCACTGCAACAGTCCATTGGCATATATTTAGGCCTAGCACACAGGCAGAGGAGAGGTTCATTCAACTTTGGGTAGCCTCGCAATATAATGGTAAAATGAAAATAAAAATAGGATTGAATGAGGAAGTGCCCTGGAGTCCAATAATATATGGTTATGGGGAGGTAGTTAATGTCTAATCTGGACAAGGGACGGACAGGTCCTGTGGGATCCATGCCTGGTTCATTTTTATGAACGTCAGCTTGTCCACATTGGCTGTAGACAGGCGGCTGCGTTTGTCTGTAATGACGCCCCCTGCCGTGCTGAATACACGTTCAGACAAAACGCTGGCTGCCGGGCAGGCCAGCACCTCCAAGGCATAAAAGGCTAGCTCTGGCCACGTGGACAATTTAGAGACCCAGAAGTTGAATGGGGCCGAACCATCAGTCAGTACGTGGAGGGGTGTGCACACGTACTGTTCCACCATGTTAGTGAAATGTTGCCTCCTGCTAACACGTTGCGTATCAGGTGGTGGTGCAGTTAGCTGTGGCGTGTTGACAAAAGTTTTCCACATCTCTGCCATGCTAACCCTGCCCTCAGAGGAGCTGGCCGTGACACAGCTGCCTTGGCGACCTCTTGCTCCTCCTCTGCCTTGGCCTTGGGCTTCCACTTGTTCCCCTGTGACATTTGGGAATGCTCTCAGTAGCGTGTCTACCAACGTGCGCTTGTACTCGCGCATCTTCCTATCACGCTCCAGTGCAGGAAGTAAGGTGGGCACATTGTCTTTGTAGCGTGGATCCAGCAGGGTGGCAACCCAGTAGTCCGCACAGGTTAAAATGTGGGCAACTCTGCTGTCGTTGCGCAGGCACTGCAGCATGTAGTCGCTCATGTGTGCCAGGCTGCCCAGGGATAAGGACAAGCTGTCCTCTGTGGGAGGCGTATCGTCATCGTCCTGCCTTTCCCCCCAGCCACGCACCAGTGATGGACCCGAGCTGCGTTGGGTGCCACCCCGCTGTGACCATGCTTCATCCTCATCCTCCTCCACCTCCTCCTCATCCTCGTCCTCCTCGTCCTCCAGTAGTGGGCCCTGGCTGGCCACATTTGTACCTGGCCTCTGCTGTTGCCAAAAACCTCCCTCTGAGTCACTTCGAAGAGACTGGCCTGAAAGTGCTAAAAATGACCCCTCTTCCTCCTCCTCCTCCTCCTCCTCCTGGGCCACCTCCTCTTCCATCATCGCCCTAAGTGTTTTCTCAAGGAGACATAGAAGTGGTATTGTAACGCTGATAACGGTGTCATCGCCACTGGCCATGTTGGTGGAGTACTCGAAACAGCGCAACAGGGCACACAGGTCTCGCATGGAGGCCCAGTCATTGGTGGTGAAGTGGTGCTGTTCTGTAGTGCGACTGACCCGTGCGTGCTGCAGCTGAAACTCCACTATGGCCTGCTGCTGCTCGCACAGTCTGTCCAGCATGTGCAAGGTGGAGTTCCACCTGGTGGGCACGTCGCATATGAGGCGGTGAGCGGGAAGGCCGAAGTTACGCTGTAGCGCAGACAGGCGAGCAGCAGCAGGATGTGAACGCCGGAAGCGCGAACAGACGGCCCGCACTTTATGCAGCAGCTCTGACATGTCGGGGTAGTTGTGAATGAACTTCTGCACCACCAAATTCAGCACATGCGCCAAGCAAGGGATGTGCGTCAAATTGGCTAGTCCCAGAGCTGCAACGAGATTTCGCCCATTATCACACACCACCAGGCCGGGCTTGAGGCTCACCGGCAGCAACCACTCGTCGGTCTGTTGTTCTATACCCCGCCACAACTCCTGTGCGGTGTGGGGCCTGTCCCCCAAACATATGAGTTTCAGAATGGCCTGCTGACGTTTACCCCGGGCTGTGCTGAAGTTGGTGGTGAAGGTGTGTGGCTGACTGGATGAGCAGGTGGAAGAAGAGGAGGAGGAAGCCGAGAAGGAGGAGGTGGCAACAGGAGGCAAAGAATGTTGCCCTGCGATCCTTGGCGGCGGAAGGACGTGCGCCAAACAGCTCTCCGCCTGGGGCCCAGCTGCCACTACATTTACCCAGTGTGCAGTTAGGGAGATATAGCGTCCCTGGCCGTGCTTACTGGTCCACGTATCTGTGGTTAGGTGGACCTTGCTACAGATGGCGTTGCGCAGTGCACACTTGATTTTATCGGATACTTGGTTGTGCAGGGAAGGCACGGCTCTCTTGGAGAAGTAGTGCCGGCTGGGAACAACATACTGTGGGACAGCAAGCGACATGAGCTGTTTGAAGCTGTCTGTGTCCACCAGCCTAAATGACAGCATTTCATAGGCCAGTAGTTTAGAAATGCTGGCATTCAGGGCCAGGGATCGAGGGTGGCTAGGTGGGAATTTACGCTTTCTATCAAATGTTTGTGAGATGGAGAGCTGAACGCTGGCGTGTGACATGGTTGAGACGCTTGGTGACGGAGGTGGTGGTGGTGGTGTTGGTGGTACATCCCCTGTTTGCTGGGCGGCAGGTGCCAACGTTCCTCCAGAGGCGGAGGAAGAGGCCGAGGCGGCAGCAGCAGAATAGGCCGAGGCGGCAGCAGCAGAAGAGGTAGCAGGGGGAGCCTGAGTGACTTCCTTGGTTTTAAGGTGTTTACTCCACTGCAGTTCATGCTTTGCATGCAGGTGCCTGGTCATGCAGGTTGTGCTCAGGTTCAGAACGTTAATGCCTCGCTTCAGGCTCTGATGGCACAGCGTGCAAACCACTCGGGTCTTGTCGTCAGCACATTGTTTGAAGAAGTGCCATGCCAGGGAACTCCTTGAAGCTGCCTTTGGGGTGCTCGGTCCCAGATGGCGGCGGTCAGTAGCAGGCGGAGTCTCTTGGCGGCGGGTGTTCTGCTTTTGCCCACTGCTCCCTCTTTTGCTACGCTGTTGGCTCGGTCTCACCACTGCCTCTTCCTCCGAACTGTGAAAGTCAGTGGCACGACCTTCATTCCATGTGGGGTCTAGGACCTCATCGTCCCCTGCATCGTCTTCCACCCAGTCTTGATCCCTGACCTCCTGTTCAGTCTGCACACTGCAGAAAGACGCAGCAGTTGGCACCTGTGTTTCGTCATCATCAGAGACATGCTGAGGTGGTATTCCCATGTCCTCATCATCAGGAAACATAAGTGGTTGTGCGTCAGTGCATTCTATGTCTTTCACCGCTGGGGAAGGGCTAGGTGGATGCCCTTGGGAAACCCTGCCAGCGGAGTCTTCAAACAGCATAAGAGACTGCTGCATAACTTGAGGCTGAGACAGTTTCCCTGGTATGCATGGGGGTGATGTGACAGACTGATGGGGTTGGTTTTCAGGCGCCATCTGTGCGCTTTCTGCAGAAGACTGGGTGGGAGATAATGTGAACGTGCTGGATCCACTGTCGGCCACCCAATTGACTAATGCCTGTACCTGCTCAGGCCTTACCATCCTTAGAACGGCATTGGGCCCCACCATATATCGCTGTAAATTCTGGCGGCTACTGGGACCTGAGGTAGTTGGTACACTAGGACGTGTGGATGTGGCAGAACGGCCACGTCCTCTCCCAGCACCAGAGGGTCCACTAACACCACCACGACCATGTCCACGTCCGCGTCCCTTACTAGATGTTTTTCTCATTGTTATGGTTCACCACAACAACAAATATATTATTTGGCCCAATGTATTGTATTCAAATTCAGCGGGATATAAATTTGAGGCCTAGTATTTAGGCGCTGGGTGACCGGTATGGATTTAGTGACAGAATTAGACTTGGAAATGCACAGAAGCGTGTGTGTGTGAAGTTATTCTGAATGACCCAATGTGCACCTTGAATATTATATACCCTTTTAGGGATAGATTTCAAATAGCTCTGATATAGCAGAAACCACTAAATTATGAAATTGCTAAATTGGGAATTGTACTTCAACCCAGAACAAAAAATGTGCTTTGACGGACACTAAATATCTTGCCCAGCAACAACAGTACAACGGTGGGTAACGAGAGATTTAGAGGGAATTAAATTTGAGGCCTAGTATTTAGGCGCTGGGTCACCGGTATGGATTTAGTGACAGAATTAGACTTGGAAATACACAGTAGCGGGTGTGTGTGAAGTTATTCTGAATGACCCTATGTGCACCTTCAATATTATATACCCTTTTAGGGATAGATTTCAAATAGCTCTGATATAGCAGAAACCACTAAATTATGAAATTGCTAAATTGGGAATTGTACTTCAACCCAGAACAAAAAATGTGCTTTGACGGACACTAAATATCTTGCCCAGCAACAACAGTACAGCGGTGGGTAACGAGAGATTTAGAGGGAATTAAATTTGAGGCCTAGTATTTAGGCGCTGGGTCACCGGTATGGATTTAGTGACAGAATTAGACTTGGAAATACACAGTAGCGGGTGTGTGTGAAGTTATTCTGAATGACCCTATGTGCACCTTCAATATTATATACCCTTTTTGGGATAGATTTCAAATAGCTCTGATATAGCAGGAACCACTAAATTATGAAATTGCTAAATTGGGAATTGTACTTCAACCCAGAACAAAAAATGTGCTTTGACGGGCACTAAATAACTTTCCCAGCTACAACAGGACAACGGTAACGAGAGATTTAGAGGGATTTAAATTTGAGGCCTAGTATTTAGGCGCTGGGTGACAGGTATGGGTTTAGTGACAGAATTAGACTTGGAAATACACAGTAGCGGGTGTGTGTGAAGTTATTCTGAATGACCCTATGTGCACCTTCAATATTATATACCCTTTTTGGGATAGATTTCAAATAGCTCTGATATAGCAGAAACCACTAAATTATGAAATTGCTAAATTGGGAATTGTACTTCAACCCAGAACAAAAAATGTGCTTTGACGGACACTAAATATCTTGCCCAGCAACAACAGTACAGCGGTGGGTAACGAGAGATTTAGAGGGAATTAAATTTGAGGCCTAGTATTTAGGCGCTGGGTCACCGGTATGGATTTAGTGACAGAATTAGACTTGGAAATACACAGTAGCGGGTGTGTGTGAAGTTATTCTGAATGACCCTATGTGCACCTTCAATATTATATACCCTTTTTGGGATAGATTTCAAATAGCTCTGATATAGCAGGAACCACTAAATTATGAAATTGCTAAATTGGGAATTGTACTTCAACCCAGAACAAAAAATGTGCTTTGACGGGCACTAAATAACTTTCCCAGCTACAACAGGACAACGGTAACGAGAGATTTAGAGGGATTTAAATTTGAGGCCTAGTATTTAGGCGCTGGGTGACAGGTATGGGTTTAGTGACAGAATTAGACTTGGAAATACACAGTAGCGGGTGTGTGTGAAGTTATTCTGAATGACCCTATGTGCACCTTCAATATTATATACCCTTTTTGGGATAGATTTCAAATAGCTCTGATATAGCAGAAACCACTAAATTATGAAATTGCTAAATTGGGAATTGTACTTCAACCCAGAACAAAAAATGTGCTTTGACGGACACTAAATATCTTGCCCAGCAACAACAGTACAGCGGTGGGTAACGAGAGATTTAGAGGGAATTAAATTTGAGGCCTAGTATTTAGGCGCTGGGTCACCGGTATGGATTTAGTGACAGAATTAGACTTGGAAATACACAGTAGCGGGTGTGTGTGAAGTTACTCTGAATGACCCTATGTGCACCTTCAATATTATATACCCTTTTTGGGATAGATTTCAAAGAGCTCTGATATAGCAGGAACCACTAAATTATGAAATTGCTAAATTGGGAATTGTATTTCAACCCAGAACAAGAAATGTGCTTGAACGGACACTAAATAACTCGCCCAGCTACAGCACTAGGGACAGATTTAGCTGGATATAAATTTGAGGCCTAGTATTTAGGCGCTGGGTGACAGGTATGGGTTTAGTGACAGAATTAGACTTGGAAATACACAGTAGCGGGTGTGTGTGAAGTTATTCTGAATGACCCTATGTGCACCTTCAATATTATATACCCTTTTAGGGATAGATTTCAAATAGCTCTGATATAGCAGAAACCACTAAATTATGAAATTGCTAAATTGGGAATTGTACTTCAACCCAGAACAAAAAATGTGCTTTGACGGACACTAAATATCTTGCCCAGCAACAACAGTACAGCGGTGGGTAACGAGAGATTTAGAGGGAATTAAATTTGAGGCCTAGTATTTAGGCGCTGGGTCACCGGTATGGATTTAGTGACAGAATTAGACTTGGAAATACACAGTAGCGGGTGTGTGTGAAGTTATTCTGAATGACCCTATGTGCACCTTCAATATTATATACCCTTTTTGGGATAGATTTCAAATAGCTCTGATATAGCAGGAACCACTAAATTATGAAATTGCTAAATTGGGAATTGTACTTCAACCCAGAACAAAAAATGTGCTTTGACGGGCACTAAATAACTTTCCCAGCTACAACAGGACAACGGTAACGAGAGATTTAGAGGGATTTAAATTTGAGGCCTAGTATTTAGGCGCTGGGTGACAGGTATGGGTTTAGTGACAGAATTAGACTTGGAAATACACAGTAGCGGGTGTGTGTGAAGTTATTCTGAATGACCCTATGTGCACCTTCAATATTATATACCCTTTTTGGGATAGATTTCAAATAGCTCTGATATAGCAGAAACCACTAAATTATGAAATTGCTAAATTGGGAATTGTACTTCAACCCAGAACAAAAAATGTGCTTTGACGGACACTAAATATCTTGCCCAGCAACAACAGTACAGCGGTGGGTAACGAGAGATTTAGAGGGAATTAAATTTGAGGCCTAGTATTTAGGCGCTGGGTCACCGGTATGGATTTAGTGACAGAATTAGACTTGGAAATACACAGTAGCGGGTGTGTGTGAAGTTATTCTGAATGACCCTATGTGCACCTTCAATATTATATACCCTTTTTGGGATAGATTTCAAATAGCTCTGATATAGCAGGAACCACTAAATTATGAAATTGCTAAATTGGGAATTGTACTTCAACCCAGAACAAAAAATGTGCTTTGACGGGCACTAAATAACTTTCCCAGCTACAACAGGACAACGGTAACGAGAGATTTAGAGGGATTTAAATTTGAGGCCTAGTATTTAGGCGCTGGGTGACAGGTATGGGTTTAGTGACAGAATTAGACTTGGAAATACACAGTAGCGGGTGTGTGTGAAGTTATTCTGAATGACCCTATGTGCACCTTCAATATTATATACCCTTTTTGGGATAGATTTCAAATAGCTCTGATATAGCAGAAACCACTAAATTATGAAATTGCTAAATTGGGAATTGTACTTCAACCCAGAACAAAAAATGTGCTTTGACGGACACTAAATATCTTGCCCAGCAACAACAGTACAGCGGTGGGTAACGAGAGATTTAGAGGGAATTAAATTTGAGGCCTAGTATTTAGGCGCTGGGTCACCGGTATGGATTTAGTGACAGAATTAGACTTGGAAATACACAGTAGCGGGTGTGTGTGAAGTTACTCTGAATGACCCTATGTGCACCTTCAATATTATATACCCTTTTTGGGATAGATTTCAAAGAGCTCTGATATAGCAGGAACCACTAAATTATGAAATTGCTAAATTGGGAATTGTATTTCAACCCAGAACAAGAAATGTGCTTGAACGGACACTAAATAACTCGCCCAGCTACAGCACTAGGGACAGATTTAGCTGGATATAAATTTGAGGCCTAGTATTTAGGCGCTGGGTGACAGGTATGGGTTTAGTGACAGAATTAGACTTGGAAATACACAGTAGCGGGTGTGTGTGAAGTTATTCTGAATGACCCTATGTGCACCTTCAATATTATATACCCTTTTAGGGATAGATTTCAAATAGCTCTGATATAGCAGAAACCACTAAATTATGAAATTGCTAAATTGGGAATTGTACTTCAACCCAGAACAAAAAATGTGCTTTGACGGACACTAAATATCTTGCCCAGCAACAACAGTACAGCGGTGGGTAACGAGAGATTTAGAGGGAATTAAATTTGAGGCCTAGTATTTAGGCGCTGGGTCACCGGTATGGATTTAGTGACAGAATTAGACTTGGAAATACACAGTAGCGGGTGTGTGTGAAGTTATTCTGAATGACCCTATGTGCACCTTCAATATTATATACCCTTTTTGGGATAGATTTCAAATAGCTCTGATATAGCAGGAACCACTAAATTATGAAATTGCTAAATTGGGAATTGTACTTCAACCCAGAACAAAAAATGTGCTTTGACGGGCACTAAATAACTTTCCCAGCTACAACAGGACAACGGTAACGAGAGATTTAGAGGGATTTAAATTTGAGGCCTAGTATTTAGGCGCTGGGTGACAGGTATGGGTTTAGTGACAGAATTAGACTTGGAAATACACAGTAGCGGGTGTGTGTGAAGTTATTCTGAATGACCCTATGTGCACCTTCAATATTATATACCCTTTTTGGGATAGATTTCAAATAGCTCTGATATAGCAGAAACCACTAAATTATGAAATTGCTAAATTGGGAATTGTACTTCAACCCAGAACAAAAAATGTGCTTTGACGGACACTAAATATCTTGCCCAGCAACAACAGTACAGCGGTGGGTAACGAGAGATTTAGAGGGAATTAAATTTGAGGCCTAGTATTTAGGCGCTGGGTCACCGGTATGGATTTAGTGACAGAATTAGACTTGGAAATACACAGTAGCGGGTGTGTGTGAAGTTACTCTGAATGACCCTATGTGCACCTTCAATATTATATACCCTTTTTGGGATAGATTTCAAAGAGCTCTGATATAGCAGGAACCACTAAATTATGAAATTGCTAAATTGGGAATTGTATTTCAACCCAGAACAAGAAATGTGCTTGAACGGACACTAAATAACTCGCCCAGCTACAGCACTAGGGACAGATTTAGCTGGATATAAATTTGAGGCCTAGTATTTAGGCGCTGGGTGACCGGTATGGATTTAGTGACAGAATTAGACTGGGATATGGCCAAAAAATGAACAGACTATTGCTGGTTAAATGCACTTGGTGTGACAGCTTCACCCTGATGTAGGCTTTAGCCAAAAAACAACCACACCATTGAGGGTTAAATGCACTTGGTGACAGGCGCAGCTTGCCCCTGATTTTGTATATGGCCAAAAAATGAACAGACTATTGCTGGTTAAATGCACTTGGTGTGACAGCTTCACCCTGATGTAGGCTTTAGCCAAAAAACAACCACACCATTGAGGGTTAAATGCACTTGGTGACAGGCGCAGCTTGCCCCTGATTTTGTATATGGCCAAAAAATGAACAGACTATTGCTGGTTAAATGCACTTGGTGTGACAGCTTCACCCTGATGTAGGCTTTAGCCAAAAAACAACCACACCATTGAGGGTTAAATGCACTTGGTGACAGGCGCAGCTTGCCCCTGATTTTGTATATGGCCAAAAAATGAACAGACTATTGCTGGTTAAATGCACTTGGTGTCACAGCTTCACCCTGATGTAGGCTTTAGCCAAAAAACAACCACACCATTGAGGGTTAAATGCACTTGGTCGCAGCTTGTGCTGGCGCACCACAAGACACAAAATGGCCGCCGATCACCCCAGAAAAATGAGACTGACAAACGGTCTGTGCAGCCTAAAAACAGTGAGCAATTGAGGATCAGCAGCTCAATGATCCACAGCTGCAGATCGATCAGTTAATCAAGTCCTTTGGAGGAGTTAATCTGCCTAATCTCGCCCTACTGTCGCAGCCGCAACCTCTCCCTACGCTAATCAGAGCAGAGTGACGGGCGGCGCTATGTGACTCCAGCTTAAATAGAGGCTGGGTCACATGGTGCTCTGGCCAATCACAGCCATGCCAATAGTAGGCATGGCTGTGATGGCCTCTTGGGGCAAGTAGTATGACGCTTGTTGATTGGCTGCTTTGCAGCCTTTCAAAAAGCGCCAAGAAAGCGTCACAAAAGCGCGAAGAAAGCGACGAACACCGAACCCGAACCCGGACTTTTACGAAAATGTCCGGGTTCGGGTCCGTGTCACGGACACCCCAAAATTCGGTACGAACCCGAACTATACAGTTCGGGTTCGCTCATCCCTAGTTATGTGTTCTCTCTGATTTTATTCCCAATAATGATATACTTATAAACGCATTGTCAATTATATTATATAATATGTTACCTGAGAAACAACTATTTTCTATTACTCTATATATTAATTTAAATATTTACTTGTCTATATATTAGGCCGTGAACAAGGTCTAAGACTAGACCGAAACGTTGGCCAGTGGCTATTTTTGGATGGACAGATGGACCCTTGCCCCAACACTGTGTGCCAGACATGCCATGACTTCCTTTTCCACAATAGAGTACAGGTTGGGGATTGCTTTTTGTGGGAAAAAAATTTGGCTGGGTACCTTCCACTGCGGTGTCCCAATAGCTACAAATTTTTTGAAGGCCCCAGACTCCACCAGCTTGTATGGTAAAAGCTGGCGGGCTAAGAGTTCCGACAAGCCAGTTGTCAGACGCCGGGCAAGGGGGTGACTCTGTGACATTGGCTTCTTACGCTCAAACATTTCCTTGACAGACACCTGACTGTGGGCAGATGAGCAGGAACTGAGTGGCAGGTGGTTGAGAGGGGACAAGGAGGACAGCAGTGGTTGACGTGGCTCAAGATGCTGGACCAGGAGGAAGATGGTGGCTTTGAGTTTGTGTGCTGCTTGTACTCATCATGTGTTGATCCCATAGGCGTTTGTGATGTGATATCATGTGCCTTCGCAAAGCAGTTGTACCTAGGTGGGTGTTGGACTTCCCACGACTCAGTTTCTTTTGGCACAGGTTGCAAAAGGCATCGCTGTTATTAGAGGCAGACACAAAAAAAAAAAAAAAAATGCCACACTGCTGAGCTTTGTAATGACGGCATTATGGTGGTGGCAACAGCATGCGTTGATTGGCGTGCTGTCTGGCTGACCCCGGGTGCCGATACATGCTGTCTGACTGTGCCACTAGCTCCTTGCGACGACCTCCCCCTGCTTCCAACTCGTCTCCTCCTCCTCTCTGTCTCCCCATCTGAACTTTCCCCCTGTTCTACTTCTCTTCGAGCGGGCACCCATGTCACATCCACGGACACATCGTCATCATCAACCGCTTCACTTGTATCTGACAACTCAGCAAAGGAAGCAGCAGCGAGTACAACATCATCATCATCACACCGTACGTCCATGTGTGTAATGCTGCCTGACTGAGACATATCCCTGTTATCTACATCCTCTGGCAATAATGGTTGCGCATCACTCATTTCTTCCAACTGATGTGTAAATAACTTCTCTGACAGATCAAGTGAAGCAGCTGTGGTGCTAGTGTTGGTGGTGGCGGCTGGCGGGCAAGTGGTAACTTGAGAGGTGCCCAAAGCTGAGCTAGAGGAGGATGGTGCGTCAAGGTTCAGAGTGGGAACTGTAGAAGATTGGGTGTCCTTTTTTAGCCAGTCAACTATGTCCTCAGAACTTTTCGAGTTCAGGGTATGTGGCCTCTGAACATTGGGCATTATTCTAGGGCCAAAGGAAATCACAGCACCACGACCACGACGGCCCCTGCGGGGTGGCCTGCCTCTGCCTGTCATTTTTTTTTTAGATTAGTGGTACTATGCGTGCAAGGTACTGTGCCACCAGATATGAGTGGTGGGCACTGGCAGTGGGTACAGTCCACTCTGTGGGCCTGACACACGCTGGCAGGCAACTGCAATTATATTACAGAGAATTTTTTTTTTTACTGTTTTAAATGCAAGCTGCTGTGCCACCAGATATGAGTGGTGGGCACTGGGCACAGTACACTCTGTGGGCCTGACACACGCTGGCAGGCAACTGCAAAAGCAGACTGATGTACTAGCCCTAAAAAGGGCTTTTTGGGTGCTGTCAGGACGCTGTCCTTACAGCAGATCAGATGAGTCTTTGAGGACTGGAGTGGACACAGAACACTGGCCTAGCTATCGATTTCCCTATTAAATCAGCAGCAGCTGCACTGTCCCTCCTCTCACTAACACTGCAGCTTCAGAATAAATCTAAGATGGATGCTGAACTGGCTTTTTGATAGGAGGTGGGAGGGTCTAGGAGGAAGGGTATGCTGCTGATTGGCTGGAATGTGTCTGCTGACTGTGAGGTACAGGGTCAAAGTTTGCTCAATGATGACAAATAGGGGGCGGACCAAACATTGCATATGTTCGCACACCACGGCGAACGCGAACAAGCGACGTTCGATGGGAACTGTTCGCAGGCGAATAGTTCGGGACATCTTTAGTGATAAGCAATAACGGCAGAGCTACTCATTACTGAGTTCCTGTTTGGAAGTTGGATTTCTGTTTTGGGGGGGTTTAGTTTTTTGGGGGGTTTTGGAGGTGTGGTCCTAAACTTTTGATCAGCTGAAAAACAGCCTGTTTCACTTTTTTTGTTGTTTGCATTAAATTGAATGCTCATTTCATTAAATTGAATTGAATGCGGAAAAACGCAAGTGAACTGAAAGCATTTGAAGACGGATCCGTCTTCAAAATGCGTTCAGTGTTACTATGGCAGCCAGGACGCTATTAAAGTCCTGGTTGCCATAGTAGTAGTGGGGAGCGGGTAAGCGGTATACTTACCGTCCGTGCGGCTCCCGGGGCGCTCCAGAATGACGTTAGAGTGCCCCATGCGCATGAATGACGTGCCATGCGATCACGTCATCCATGCGCGTGGGGCGCCCTGACGTCATTCTGGAGCGCCCCGGGAGCCGCATGGACGGTAAGTATACTGCTCCCCCGCTCCCCACTACACTTTACCATGGCTGCCAGGACTTTAGCGTCCCGGCAGCCATGGTAACCATTCAGTACAAAGCAAAACGTCGGATCCGGCAATGCGCCGAAACAACGTTTAGCTTAAGGCCGGATCCGGATCAATGCCTTTCAATGGGCATTAATTCCGGATCCGGCCTTGCGGCAAGTGTTCAGGATTTTTGGCCGGAGCAAAAAGCGCAGCATGCTGCGGTATTTTCTCCGGCCCAAAAACGTTCCGGTCCTGAACTGAAGACATCCTGATGCATCCTGAACGGATTTCTCTCCATTCAGAATGCATTAGGATAAAACTGATCAGGATTCTTCCGGCATAGAGCCCCGACGACGGAACTCTATGCCGGAAGAAAAGAACGCAGGTGTGAAAGAGCCCTAAGATCCAGCCATGCTAAATATGATTTTTTGCCATTTTTCAAGTGGTCTTAAACTTTTGATCAGGACTGTATATATGCATACTGTCATTCTCACTTTTTATTTTTGACTTTTATTCTTACTTTAATCCCTACTTTATCCTTATACAATTCTATATTTCTACATATATATACATATTTACCCTCCAATACCTTTGCCCCTAGCTGATGCCCTTGAATGATTGTCACCACATATACCCAATGTTCATTTTTCCCCCCAATACCTAAAAATAATATTATAACCCCTCAGTTTTATGTCCAATAGGTGAATTATATATATATATATATAAATATATATATATACACATACACACTCACCTAAAGAATTATTAGGAACACCTGTTCTATTTCTCATTAATGCAATTATCTAGTCAACCAATCACATGGCAGTTGCTTCAATGCATGTAGGGTTGTGGTCCTGGTCAAGACAATCTCTTGAACTCCAAACTGAATGTCAGGTTGTTGGTGCCAGACGGGCCGGTCTGAGTATTTCACAATCTGCTCAGTTACTGTGATTTTCACGCACAACCATTTCTAGGGTTTACAAAGAATGGTGTGAAAAGGGAAAAACATCCAGTATGAGGCAGTCCTGTGGGCGAAAATGCCTTGTTGATGCTAGAGGTCAGAGGAGAATGGGCCGACTGATTCAAGCTGATAGAAGAGCAACGTTGACTGAAATAACCACTCGTTACAACCGAGGTATGCAGCAAAGCATTTGTGAAGCCACAACACGCACAACCTTGAGGCGGATAGGCTACAACAGCAGAAGACCCCACCGGATACCACTCATCTCCACTACAAATAGGAAAAAGAGGCTACAATTTGCACGAGCTCACCAAAATTGGACTGTTGAAGACTGGAAAAATGTTGCCTGGTCTGATGAGTCTCGATTTCTGTTGAGACATTCAAATGGTAGAGTCCGAATTTGGCGTAAACAGAATCAGAACATGTATCCATCATGCCTTGTTATCACTGTGCAGGCTGGTGGTGGTGGTGTAATGGTGTGGGGGATGTTTTCTGGGCACACTTTAGGCCCCTTAGTGCCAATTGGCCATCGTTTAAATGCCATGGGCTACCTGAGCATTGTTTCTGTCCATGTCCATACCTTCATGACCACCATGTACCCATCCTCTGATGGCTACTTCCAGCAGGATAATGCACCATGTCACAAAGCTTGAATCATTTCAAATTGGTTTCTTGAACATGACAATGAGTTCACTGTACTAAAATGGCCCCCACAGTCACCAGATCTCAACCCAATAGAGCATATTTGGGATGTGGTGGAACGGGAGCTTTGTGCCCTGGATGTGCAACCCTCAAATCTCCATCAACTGCGAGATGCTATCCTATCAATATGGGCCAACATCTCTAAAGAATGCTATCAGCACCTTGTTCAATCAATGCCACGTAGAATTAAGGCAGTTCTGAAGGCAAAAGGGGGTCCAACACAGTACTAGTATGGTGTTCCTAATAATTCTTTAGGTGAGTGTATATATACAACTACCAGTTAATTCCACTTTTCAGTTAAAGAGTTCATTTGCTTCCATCCACCAATGCGTCCCAGAGTGGAGCACACTGGTATAATGCTCAGCCCTCCCATTTACTAGTGGATTGGGACGAGCTCTCACACATTGACTCCGCCCCCATGCTTCCTGCCCGATACGCTCCACAGTGGAACGCATCGGTGCCGATGTAGTACGCTTCCTGCCTGATGCGTTCCACATTAACAGTACATTTTTGACAAAGAGTCAACACAAGATCACTGAATTTATTGGTTTTACCATTATGCCCAATGAATACAACAGTAGACAGGAAATGACATCATTCTTTGGCCTTTGCTCCCCTCCCCTAAGGATGATGCCCCCATATCATGTGTTTGTATTCCCCTATATAAGTCCGTCATTTTCTGTTACATGTATATGCTCTTGGGAAAGGGATTTATTCTTGAAACGCGTTGAGCTAAACCAATAAAGGACTTTCTGCATCCGTTGGAACCCCGGTGTCATCCTTTTTGGGGACCAGGAAGCCATCATTACATCTTGTGAAGCGATCTCGGCGGGGGAGGTTGAGGTATAGGTGTCTTGAGATTCATCCTATGCCCTCCTCCCCGGAAAAGTAAGTGCAACCTTTCGCCAAGATAATAGTGCAATTCACTATAACTTTATAGGGAACTCTGGAGTCTATGTGGGTATCATAAGGATCCCTGAGATACTCGGCCAACCAACGATTTTATTCTCACTAGTGGGTACTGAATTCTTCCTTTTTCTGGGGTCTGGGGAGCTGCCTATTATTCTCCATTATTCTCCAGCAGTTGTCATTCTCCACTTCCACACCATCCTGTGGTTATCCACTTGCGCCAAATTCTTCCCATTTCCCTCCACCTTTCCTGTACACCCATGCAGATTACTCCGTCTCCTTTTTTCTCTTTACATAGCACATGGATAGCCTATTGTATGACCCTTTTGGAGGCAGGTGAAGCAGTATGCATAGATTGGCGTAATGCCTCAAACATCTCAGTGTAACAATTCCTAAGGACATTCATTCCTAGGGTGACTGCAGAGCGACCTTTGTCTCCGTCTTGTACAACAATAATACCTTGTCAAGGTAGGGTGGTTTTCTCCTACTTGCAGAGTTGGCTCCCAATAACCATGTATTGGCACGGGTTTCCCGTTGCTGGCTGTAAGATCCAACCAGGATTCTGGTGATTGCGTAAGTTGGCTCTGGTCAGAGTATTTATCAAATGCAGGCCGTAGGATGGTAGTGACCTGAGATCCAGTGTCTAGTAGGGCGACAAAGGGAATTCTGTTAATTCAGATTGCTACTTCCAGACAGGATCCTACGTATCTGGGTATCCAGTTGGGATCTTGTGGACCTACTGGTTTACCTCTCGAGGGGCGGTCCTTAGCCTTCAGGGTCTCTCTTTTAACCCACAGCACATTGGTTCTGTATGCCCTATGTTATGACAGTAGGTGCAAATAGGTCACCTGCGGGCTTTGGAGTGGTCATTTGGGCACCTGCCAGGACTTCTGGGATAAATATCTTTGTAGTCAAGAGGGAAAAGTTATTTTCGTATAGGTGTCTCAACCTCCAATAGTAAAGGCCTCTCCCACTGTTCTAATTAATGACACAAATTCACCAGGCTTTTTGTAAAAAAGGAGGTTGGCTGATAACTGCGACTGTCCTCCTCTCTCTTGCTCACCTGCCAGATCTTGCGAGCCACGAGAGAACGTCACACGCAAGTCCCATGCACGGCATCTCTCTCCACCGCGATCCACAGCCAAAAGGGGCGGTGCTACACTTTGCATACAGCTCGGCCTCTCCGGACCGTTACAAGAGTGGTAGGCGGCACTTTGACTTATTATTTTGCATATGGGGTGGTGCACCAACTTTTTCTGCTCTAAGAGGGGGTGTAACTTTTTTTAAGTTTTTCCCACCAAGCTGCTCTGTGATGGCGCAGAAAACAACCACAAGTCCTTTAAGCGGCAAGTTTAAGTGCAAAACAGTCCATTCAAATAAAGCAAGCAGCGCTATTGACTTTTGAAAAATCCAAAATTTTGAAGTTTTAAAGATGCGGTTTTGTAGTAGTAGTGTAGCACAATCCATGCAGACAGTCTCTAATCAGCCTCAACAGTGCTTTGGCCCAATAAAAGCAATCAAACAGTTGGGACTAATTCACAATAGGCAGTCTATAATGGCACAGGGGTTTGCAAATCCTGCTCACACAGTTCATTAGAGGCACAAGGAAATTAATCCTGTTCGTGATGCAAAGATTTATTATGCAGTATGCCAGACCAACAGGGGAATAACATGTGAGGTCACGGTGTGGGCATTAGGTGGGCCGAGGTAAATACAGTTCTGGTTACTCACGGTTATGTTGTCCCTGGGCATGCTCGCATAAGTGATAAGGAGAACGGCACAAGAATTCCCTGGGGCACACTCTGGTGTAAGGGACACAGGCCAGACGGTATTTCGAGTAAGACTGCAGACTCAGACTGAACTGGAATCCTACTCTAGACTGACTAACTAGGTCTGAGCTGGGCTATATATATGGGATGTGTTATCTCCCCCTAGTGGTAGGCTCAGTGTAATGCAATCTAACACACCTGCTGGCAGGGATTATGCATAAAGATGCACTGCAGCATAAGACATGTTATACAGGTCCTTCTAAAAAAATTTGCATATTGTGATAAAGTTCATTCTTTTCTGTAATGTACTGATAAACATTAGACTTTCATATATTTTAGATTCATTACACACCAACTGAAGTAGTTTAAGCCTTTTATTGTTTTAATATTGATGATTTTGGCATACAGCTCATGAAAACCCAAAATTCCTATCTAAAAAAATTAGCATATTTCATCCGACCAATAAAAGAAAAGTGTTTTTAATACAAAAAAAGTCAACCTTCAAATAATTATGTTCAGTTATGCACTCAATACTTGGTCGAGAATCCTTTTGCAGAAATGACTGCTTCAATGCGGCGTGGCATGGAGGCAATCAGCCTGTGGCACTGCTGAGGTGTTATGGAGGGCCAGGATGCTTCGATAGCGGCCTTAAGCTCATCCAGAGTGTTGGGTCTTGCGTCTCTCAACTTTCTCTTCCCAATATCCCACAGATTCTCTATGGGGTTCAGGTCAGGAGAGTTGGCAGGCCAATTGAGCACAGTAATACCATGGTCAGTAAACCATTTACCAGTGGTTTTGGCACTGTGAGCAGGTGCCAGGTTGTGCTGAAAAATGAAATCTTCATCTCCATAAAGCTTTTCAGCAGATGGAAGCATGAAGTGCTCCAAAATCTCCTGATAGCTAGCTGCATTGACCCTGCCCTTGATAAAACACAGTGGACCAATACCAGCAGCTGACATGGCACCCCAGACCATCACTGACTGTGGGTACTTGACACTGATTCAAAAGTGGCTTGACCTGGGGAATGTGGCACCTGTAGCCCATTCCCTGCACACGCCTGTACACGGTGGCTCTGGATGTTTCTACTCCAGACTCAGTCCACTGCTTCCGCAGGTCCCCCAAGGTCTGGAATCGGTCCTTCTCCACAATATTCCTCAGGGTCCGGTCACCTCTTCTGGTTGTGCAGCGTTTTCTGCCACACTTTTTCCTTCCCACAGATTTCCCACTGAGGTGCCGTGATACAGCACTCTGGGAACAGCCTATTCGTTCAGAAATTTCTTTCTGTGTCTTACCCTCTTGCTTGAGGGTGTCAATGATGGCCTTCTGGACAGCAGTCAGGTCGGCAGTCTTACCCATGATTGCGGTTTTGAGTAATGAACCAGGCTGGGAGTTTTTAAAAGCCTCAGGAATCTTTTGCAGGTGTTTAGAGTTAGTTGATTCAGATGATTAGGTTAATAGCTCGTTTAGAGAACCTTTTCATGATATGCTAATTTTTTTAGATAGGAATTTGGGGTTTTCATGAGCTGTATGCCAAAATCATCAATATTAAAACAATAAAAGGCTTGAACTACTTCAGTTGGTGTGTAATGAATCTAAAATATATGAAAGTCTAATGTTTATCAGTACATTACAGAAAATAATGAACTTTATCACAATATGCTAATTTTTTTAGAAGTACCTGTATAACATGACAACTTTGCAGTACACACAAGGGTAGTGGGACACTGCACATTCTTTTGACTTTCTATATAAATGTTGATGCATGACATGCTAAAGACTGAAGGAGTACAGCACCTCAGAGAACTGGTACAGGTCTATGAATTTGTGCTGCATCACATTTGACTGGGAATCACAAGTCAATACCTCACAAGGTATTCGAGAACAGTTACATATTCTACATGCCACATTGAGCTACTTGTAGGTTTTGTCATATGACGCACCATATCCAAATAATCATGTCAGATCTTCTTTCTTATGAAGGCAACTGCTACTCTGATAAAAAGTATAATTTGTGCCAATTAGAGATGAGTGAAGTTTCATAAAATTTGATTTGGCCATTTTGCCAAACTTTGACAAGAAATTTGATTTTGTTTTACGAATTAATTATATCATATTCATCGCACTTGGTGGCCCTATCTCAGTGTGAAAGCTTGGAACTTAAACTGCAGGGAAATTGCAGGGAGAGCGTATAGCTGTCTGTATTATGTTCTAGTGCACCCACATTCATATTTAACTATTTCTGTAGGTACTGTGCCTTCAGTATTAATGGTGTAATTTATCGCTGTTTACATCACTGTGCAGTGCACCAAGATTCATTGCTAATCACTGTAATCACACATAAACACAAAGAAAAGCATACAGCAAAAAACCTGTGTGCACCCCTGCAGTGCAATGGCTCCTTAGTGGAACAAAATATTGAAATGGAGGCAGTTCATACACTTGCTTTTTAATCCCTTCTGTGGGACAATAGAGGCACAATAACAGAGTGGGGTGGGGGGCAGCAGTAGTGGCAGTAGCAGGGACAATAGTGGCCCCATTACAGAGTGGGGAAGGGGAGCAGCAGCAGTGTCAGTAAGGCTGTGTTTAGAGATGAGCGAATCAAAGGTGACAAAGTGGAATTTGATCTGAATTTCAGGAAAAATTATGTTTGTCCCAAAGTCGAATTTCCTTGTGCTTTGTGGTAACAAATCATATTTTTTCTAAAAGGGCTGCTGCATATGTTAGAAAGAGAAAGTAACAAGCCTAGAAACAAGGGATCACCCATAATGCCATGTAGATAGCCAATCAGCAGCTAGTCAGACCCTGTGATTAGGGATGAGCGAACTCGAACTGTATAGTTCGGGTTCGTACCGAATTTTGGGGTGTCCGTGACATGGACCCGAACCCGGACATTTTCGTAAAAGTCCGGGTTCGGGTTCGGTGTTCGTCGCTTTCTTCGCGCTTTTGTGACGCTTTCTTGGCGCTTTTTGAAAGGCTGCAAAGCAGCCAATCAACAAGCGTCATACTACTTGCCCCAAGAGGCCATCACAGCCATGCCTACTATTGGCATGGCTGTGATTGGCCAGAGCACCATGTGACCCAGCCTCTATTTAAGCTGGAGTCACATAGCGCCGCCCGTCACTCTGCTCTGATTAGCGTAGGGAGAGGTTGCGGCTGCGACAGTAGGGCGAGATTAGGCAGATTAACTCCTCCAAAGGACTTGATTAACTGATCGATCTGCAGCTGTGGATCATTGAGCTGCTGATCCTCAATTGCTCACTGTTTTTAGGCTGCCCAGACCGTTTGTCAGTCACATTTTTCTGGGGTGATCGGCGGCCATTTTGTGTCTTGTGGTGCGCCAGCACAAGCTGCGACCAAGTGCATTTAACCCTCAATGGTGTGGTTGTTTTTTGGCTAAAGCCTACATCAGGGTGAAGCTGTCACACCAAGTGCATTTAACCAGCAATAGTCTGTTCATTTTTTGGCCATATACAAAATCAGGGGCAAGCTGCGCCTGTCACCAAGTGCATTTAACCCTCAATGGTGTGGTTGTTTTTTGGCTAAAGCCTACATCAGGGTGAAGCTGTCACACCAAGTGCATTTAACCAGCAATAGTCTGTTCATTTTTTGGCCATATACTAAATCAGGGGCAAGCTGCGCCTGTCACCAAGTGCATTTAACCCTCAATGGTGTGGTTGTTTTTTGGCTAAAGCCTACATCAGGGTGAAGCTGTCACACCAAGTGCATTTAACCAGCAATAGTCTGTTTATTTTTTGGCCATATCCCAGTCTAATTCTGGCACTAAACCCATACCTGTCACCCAGCGCCTAAATACTAGGCCTCAAATTTATATCCAGCTAAATCTGTCCCTAGTGCTGTAGCTGGGCGAGTTATTTAGTGTCCGTTCAAGCACATTTCTTGTTCTGGGTTGAAATACAATTCCCAATTTAGCAATTTCATAATTTAGTGGTTTCTGCTATATCAGAGCTATTTGAAATCTATCCCTAAAAGGGTATATAATATTCAAGGTGCACATTGGGTCATTCAGAATAACTTCACACACACCCGCTACTGTGTATTTCCAAGTCTAATTCTGGCACTAAACCCATACCTGTCACCCAGCGCCTAAATACTAGGCCTCAAATTTATATCCCGCTAAATCTGTCCTTAGTGCTGTAGCTGGGCGAGTTATTTAGTGTCCGTTCAAGCACATTTCTTGTTCTGGGTTGAAATACAATTCCCAATTTAGCAATTTCATAATTTAGTGGTTTCTGCTATATCAGAGCTATTTGAAATCTATCCCTAAAAGGGTATATAATATTCAAGGTGCACATTGGGTCATTCAGAATAACTTCACACACACCCGCTACTGTGTATTTCCAAGTCTAATTCTGGCACTAAACCCATACCTGTCACCCAGCGCCTAAATACTAGGCCTCAAATTTATATCCCGCTAAATCTGTCCCTAGTGCTGTAGCTGGGCGAGTTATTTAGTGTCCGTTCAAGCACATTTCTTGTTCTGGGTTGAAATACAATTCCCAATTTAGCAATTTCATAATTTAGTGGTTTCTGCTATATCAGAGCTATTTGAAATCTATCCCTAAAAGGGTATATAATATTCAAGGTGCACATTGGGTCATTCAGAATAACTTCACACACACCCGCTACTGTGTATTTCCAAGTCTAATTCTGGCACTAAACCCATACCTGTCACCCAGCGCCTAAATACTAGGCCTCAAATTTATATCCAGCTAAATCTGTCCCTAGTGCTGTAGCTGGGCGAGTTATTTAGTGTCCGTTCAAGCACATTTCTTGTTCTGGGTTGAAATACAATTCCCAATTTAGCAATTTCATAATTTAGTGGTTTCTGCTATATCAGAGCTATTTGAAATCTATCCCTAAAAGGGTATATAATATTCAAGGTGCACATTGGGTCATTCAGAATAACTTCACACACACCCGCTACTGTGTATTTCCAAGTCTAATTCTGGCACTAAACCCATACCTGTCACCCAGCGCCTAAATACTAGGCCTCAAATTTATATCCCGCTAAATCTGTCCTTAGTGCTGTAGCTGGGCGAGTTATTTAGTGTCCGTTCAAGCACATTTCTTGTTCTGGGTTGAAATACAATTCCCAATTTAGCAATTTCATAATTTAGTGGTTTCTGCTATATCAGAGCTATTTGAAATCTATCCCTAAAAGGGTATATAATATTCAAGGTGCACATTGGGTCATTCAGAATAACTTCACACACACCCGCTACTGTGTATTTCCAAGTCTAATTCTGGCACTAAACCCATACCTGTCACCCAGCGCCTAAATACTAGGCCTCAAATTTATATCCCGCTAAATCTGTCCTTAGTGCTGTAGCTGGGCGAGTTATTTAGTGTCCGTTCAAGCACATTTCTTGTTCTGGGTTGAAATACAATTCCCAATTTAGCAATTTCATAATTTAGTGGTTTCTGCTATATCAGAGCTATTTGAAATCTATCCCTAAAAGGGTATATAATATTCAAGGTGCACATTGGGTCATTCAGAATAACTTCACACACACCCGCTACTGTGTATTTCCAAGTCTAATTCTGGCACTAAACCCATACCTGTCACCCAGCGCCTAAATACTAGGCCTCAAATTTATATCCCGCTAAATCTGTCCCTAGTGCTGTAGCTGGGCGAGTTATTTAGTGTCCGTTCAAGCACATTTCTTGTTCTGGGTTGAAATACAATTCCCAATTTAGCAATTTCATAATTTAGTGGTTTCTGCTATATCAGAGCTATTTGAAATCTATCCCTAAAAGGGTATATAATATTCAAGGTGCACATTGGGTCATTCAGAATAACTTCACACACACCCGCTACTGTGTATTTCCAAGTCTAATTCTGGCACTAAACCCATACCTGTCACCCAGCGCCTAAATACTAGGCCTCAAATTTATATCCAGCTAAATCTGTCCCTAGTGCTGTAGCTGGGCGAGTTATTTAGTGTCCGTTCAAGCACATTTCTTGTTCTGGGTTGAAATACAATTCCCAATTTAGCAATTTCATAATTTAGTGGTTTCTGCTATATCAGAGCTATTTGAAATCTATCCCTAAAAGGGTATATAATATTCAAGGTGCACATTGGGTCATTCAGAATAACTTCACACACACCCGCTACTGTGTATTTCCAAGTCTAATTCTGGCACTAAACCCATACCTGTCACCCAGCGCCTAAATACTAGGCCTCAAATTTATATCCCGCTAAATCTGTCCTTAGTGCTGTAGCTGGGCGAGTTATTTAGTGTCCGTTCAAGCACATTTCTTGTTCTGGGTTGAAATACAATTCCCAATTTAGCAATTTCATAATTTAGTGGTTTCTGCTATATCAGAGCTATTTGAAATCTATCCCTAAAAGGGTATATAATATTCAAGGTGCACATTGGGTCATTCAGAATAACTTCACACACACCCGCTACTGTGTATTTCCAAGTCTAATTCTGGCACTAAACCCATACCTGTCACCCAGCGCCTAAATACTAGGCCTCAAATTTATATCCCGCTAAATCTGTCCCTAGTGCTGTAGCTGGGCGAGTTATTTAGTGTCCGTTCAAGCACATTTCTTGTTCTGGGTTGAAATACAATTCCCAATTTAGCAATTTCATAATTTAGTGGTTTCTGCTATATCAGAGCTATTTGAAATCTATCCCTAAAAGGGTATATAATATTCAAGGTGCACATTGGGTCATTCAGAATAACTTCACACACACCCGCTACTGTGTATTTCCAAGTCTAATTCTGGCACTAAACCCATACCTGTCACCCAGCGCCTAAATACTAGGCCTCAAATTTATATCCCGCTAAATCTGTCCTTAGTGCTGTAGCTGGGCGAGTTATTTAGTGTCCGTTCAAGCACATTTCTTGTTCTGGGTTGAAATACAATTCCCAATTTAGCAATTTCATAATTTAGTGGTTTCTGCTATATCAGAGCTATTTGAAATCTATCCCTAAAAGGGTATATAATATTCAAGGTGCACATTGGGTCATTCAGAATAACTTCACACACACCCGCTACTGTGTATTTCCAAGTCTAATTCTGGCACTAAACCCATACCTGTCACCCAGCGCCTAAATACTAGGCCTCAAATTTATATCCCGCTAAATCTGTCCCTAGTGCTGTAGCTGGGCGAGTTATTTAGTGTCTGTTCAAGCACATTTCTTGTTCTGGGTTGAAATACAATTCCCAATTTAGCAATTTCATAATTTAGTGGTTTCTGCTATATCAGAGCTATTTGAAATCTATCCCTAAAAGGGTATATAATATTCAAGGTGCACATTGGGTCATTCAGAATAACTTCACACACACCCGCTACTGTGTATTTCCAAGTCTAATTCTGGCACTAAACCCATACCTGTCACCCAGCGCCTAAATACTAGGCCTCAAATTTATATCCAGCTAAATCTGTCCCTAGTGCTGTAGCTGGGCGAGTTATTTAGTGTCCGTTCAAGCACATTTCTTGTTCTGGGTTGAAATACAATTCCCAATTTAGCAATTTCATAATTTAGTGGTTTCTGCTATATCAGAGCTATTTGAAATCTATCCCTAAAAGGGTATATAATATTCAAGGTGCACATTGGGTCATTCAGAATAACTTCACACACACCCGCTACTGTGTATTTCCAAGTCTAATTCTGGCACTAAACCCATACCTGTCACCCAGCGCCTAAATACTAGGCCTCAAATTTATATCCCGCTAAATCTGTCCCTAGTGCTGTAGCTGGGCGAGTTATTTAGTGTCCGTTCAAGCACATTTCTTGTTCTGGGTTGAAATACAATTCCCAATTTAGCAATTTCATAATTTAGTGGTTTCTGCTATATCAGAGCTATTTGAAATCTATCCCTAAAAGGGTATATAATATTCAAGGTGCACATAGGGTCATTCAGAATAACTTCACACACCCGCTACTGTGCATTTCCAAATCTAATTCTGTCACTAAACCCATACCTGTCACCCAGCGCCTAAATACTAGGCCTCAAATTTATATCCCGCTAAATCTGTCCTTAGTGCTGTAGCTGGGCGAGTTATTTAGTGTCCGTTCAAGCACATTTCTTGTTCTGGGTTGAAATACAATTCCCAATTTAGCAATTTCATAATTTAGTGGTTTCTGCTATATCAGAGCTATTTGAAATCTATCCCTAAAAGGGTATATAATATTCAAGGTGCACATTGGGTCATTCAGAATAACTTCACACACACCCGCTACTGTGTATTTCCAAGTCTAATTCTGGCACTAAACCCATACCTGTCACCCAGCGCCTAAATACTAGGCCTCAAATTTATATCCCGCTAAATCTGTCCCTAGTGCTGTAGCTGGGCGAGTTATTTAGTGTCCGTTCAAGCACATTTCTTGTTCTGGGTTGAAATACAATTCCCAATTTAGCAATTTCATAATTTAGTGGTTTCTGCTATATCAGAGCTATTTGAAATCTATCCCTAAAAGGGTATATAATATTCAAGGTGCACATAGGGTCATTCAGAATAACTTCACACACCCGCTACTGTGCATTTCCAAATCTAATTCTGTCACTAAACCCATACCTGTCACCCAGCGCCTAAATACTAGGCCTCAAATTTATATCCCGCTAAATCTCTCGTTACCGCTGTCCTGTTGTGGCTGGGAAAGTTATTTAGTGTCCGTCAAAGCACATTTTTTGTTCTGGGTTGAAATACAATTCCCAATTTAGCAATTTCATAATTTAGTCGTTTCTGCTATATCAGAGCTATTTGAAATCTATCCCTAAAAGGGTAGATCATATTGAAGGTGCACATAGGGTCATTCAGAATAACTTCACACACACGCTTCTGTGCATTTCCAAGTCTAATTCTGTCACTAAATCCATACCGGTCACCCAGCGCCTAAATACTAGGCCTCAAATTTATATCCCGCTGAATTTGAATACAATACATTGGGCCAAATAATATATTTGTTGTTGTGGTGAACCATAACAATGAGAAAAACATCTAGTAAGGGACGCGGACGTGGACATGGTCGTGGTGGTGTTAGTGGACCCTCTGGTGCTGGGAGAGGACGTGGCCGTTCTGCCACATCCACACGTCCTAGTGTACCAACTACCTCAGGTCCCAGTAGCCGCCAGAATTTACAGCGATATATGGTGGGGCCCAATGCCGTTCTAAGGATGGTAAGGCCTGAGCAGGTACAGGCATTAGTCAATTGGGTGGCCGACAGTGGATCCAGCACGTTCACATTATCTCCCACCCAGTCTTCTGCAGAAAGCGCACAGATGGCGCCTGAAAACCAACCCCATCAGTCTGTCACATCACCCCCATGCATACCAGGGAAACTGTCTCAGCCTCAAGTTATGCAGCAGTCTCTTATGCTGTTTGAAGACTCCGCTGGCAGGGTTTCCCAAGGGCATCCACCTAGCCCTTCCCCAGCGGTGAAAGACATAGAATGCACTGACGCACAACCACTTATGTTTCCTGATGATGAGGACATGGGAATACCACCTCAGCATGTCTCTGATGATGACGAAACACAGGTGCCAACTGCTGCGTCTTTCTGCAGTGTGCAGACTGAACAGGAGGTCAGGGATCAAGACTGGGTGGAAGACGATGCAGGGGACGATGAGGTCCTAGACCCCACATGGAATGAAGGTCGTGCCACTGACTTTCACAGTTCGGAGGAAGAGGCAGTGGTGAGACCGAGCCAACAGCGTAGCAAAAGAGGGAGCAGTGGGCAAAAGCAGAACACCCGCCGCCAAGAGACTCCGCCTGCTACTGACCGCCGCCATCTGGGACCGAGCACCCCAAAGGCAGCTTCAAGGAGTTCCCTGGCATGGCACTTCTTCAAACAATGTGCTGACGACAAGACCCGAGTGGTTTGCACGCTGTGCCATCAGAGCCTGAAGCGAGGCATTAACGTTCTGAACCTGAGCACAACCTGCATGACCAGGCACCTGCATGCAAAGCATGAACTGCAGTGGAGTAAACACCTTAAAACCAAGGAAGTCACTCAGGCTCCCCCTGCTACCTCTTCTGCTGCTGCCGCCTCGGCCTATTCTGCTGCTGCCGCCTCGGCCTCTTCCTCCGCCTCTGGAGGAACGTTGGCACCTGCCGCCCAGCAAACAGGGGATGTACCACCAACACCACCTCCGTCACCAAGCGTCTCAACCATGTCACACGCCAGCGTTCAGCTCTCCATCTCACAAACATTTGATAGAAAGCGTAAATTCCCACCTAGCCACCCTCGATCCCTGGCCCTGAATGCCAGCATTTCTAAACTACTGGCCTATGAAATGCTGTCATTTAGGCTGGTGGACACAGACAGCTTCAAACAGCTCATGTCGCTTGCTGTCCCACAGTATGTTGTTCCCAGCCGGCACTACTTCTCCAAGAGAGCCGTGCCTTCCCTGCACAACCAAGTATCCGATAAAATCAAGTGTGCACTGCGCAACGCCATCTGTGGCAAGGTCCACCTAACCACAGATACGTGGACCAGTAAGCACGGCCAGGGACGCTATATCTCCCTAACTGCACACTGGGTAAATGTAGTGGCAGCTGGGCCCCAGGCGGAGAGCTGTTTGGCGCACGTCCTTCCGCCGCCAAGGATCGCAGGGCAACATTCTTTGCCTCCTGTTGCCACCTCCTCCTTCTCGGCTTCCTCCTCCTCTTCTTCCACCTGCTCATCCAGTCAGCCACACACCTTCACCACCAACTTCAGCACAGCCCGGGGTAAACGTCAGCAGGCCATTCTGAAACTCATATGTTTGGGGGACAGGCCCCACACCGCACAGGAGTTGTGGCGGGGTATAGAACAACAGACCGACGAGTGGTTGCTGCCGGTGAGCCTCAAGCCCGGCCTGGTGGTGTGTGATAATGGGCGAAATCTCGTTGCAGCTCTGGGACTAGCCAATTTGACGCACATCCCTTGCTTGGCGCATGTGCTGAATTTGGTGGTGCAGAAGTTCATTCACAACTACCCCGACATGTCAGAGCTGCTGCATAAAGTGCGGGCCGTCTGTTCGCGCTTCCGGCGTTCACATCCTGCTGCTGCTCGCCTGTCTGCGCTACAGCGTAACTTCGGCCTTCCCGCTCACCGCCTCATATGCGACGTGCCCACCAGGTGGAACTCCACCTTGCACATGCTGGACAGACTGTGCGAGCAGCAGCAGGCCATAGTGGAGTTTCAGCTGCAGCACGCACGGGTCAGTCGCACTACAGAACAGCACCACTTCACCACCAATGACTGGGCCTCCATGCGAGACCTGTGTGCCCTGTTGCGCTGTTTCGAGTACTCCACCAACATGGCCAGTGGCGATGACACCGTTATCAGCGTTACAATACCACTTCTATGTCTCCTTGAGAAAACACTTAGGGCGATGATGGAAGAGGAGGTGGCCCAGGAGGAGGAGGAGGAGGAGGAGGAAGAGGGGTCATTTTTAGCACTTTCAGGCCAGTCTCTTCGAAGTGACTCAGAGGGAGGTTTTTGGCAACAGCAGAGGCCAGGTACAAATGTGGCCAGCCAGGGCCCACTACTGGAGGACGAGGAGGACGAGGATGAGGAGGAGGTGGAGGAGGATGAGGATGAAGCATGGTCAGAGCGGGGTGGCACCCAACGCAGCTCGGGTCCATCACTGGTGCGTGGCTGGGGGGAAAGGCAGGACGATGACGATACGCCTCCCACAGAGGACAGCTTGTCCTTACCCCTGGGCAGCCTGGCACACATGAGCGACTACATGCTGCAGTGCCTGCGCAACGACAGCAGAGTTGCCCACATTTTAACCTGTGTGGACTACTGGGTTGCCACCCTGCTGGATCCACGCTACAAAGACAATGTGCCCACCTTACTTCCTGCACTGGAGCGTGATAGGAAGATGCGCGAGTACAAGCGCACGTTGGTAGACGCGCTACTGAGAGCATTCCCAAATGTCACAGGGGAACAAGTGGAAGCCCAAGGCCAAGGCAGAGGAGGAGCAAGAGGTCGCCAAGGCAGCTGTGTCACGGCCAGCTCCTCTGAGGGCAGGGTTAGCATGGCAGAGATGTGGAAAACTTTTGTCAACACGCCACAGCTAACTGCACCACCACCTGATACGCAACGTGTTAGCAGGAGGCAACATTTCACTAACATGGTGGAACAGTACGTGTGCACACCCCTCCACGTACTGACTGATGGTTCGGCCCCATTCAACTTCTGGGTCTCTAAATTGTCCACGTGGCCAGAGCTAGCCTTTTATGCCTTGGAGGTGCTGGCCTGCCCGGCAGCCAGCGTTTTGTCTGAACGTGTATTCAGCACGGCAGGGGGCGTCATTACAGACAAACGCAGCCGCCTGTCTACAGCCAATGTGGACAAGCTGACGTTCATAAAAATGAACCAGGCATGGATCCCACAGGACCTGTCCGTCCCTTGTCCAGATTAGACATTAACTACCTCCCCATAACCATATATTATTGGACTCCAGGGCACTTCCTCATTCAATCCTATTTTTATTTTCATTTTACCATTATATTGCGAGGCTACCCAAAGTTGAATGAACCTCTCCTCTGCCTGTGTGCTAGGCCTAAATATATGCCAATGGACTGTTGCAGTGGTGGCTGACGTGAAGCCTCATTCTCTGCTATGACATGCAGACTGATTCTCTGCTGACATGAAGACAGATTCTCTGTTACGGGACCTCCCTCCTCTGCCTGGGTGCTGGGCCTAAATATATGCCAATGGACTGTTGCAGTGGTGGCTGACATGAAGCCTGATTCTCTGCTATGACATGCAGACTAATTCTCTGCTGACATGAAGCCAGATTGTCTGTTACGGGACCTCTCTCCTCTGCCTGGGTGCTGGGCCTAAATTTATGACAATGGACTGTTGCAGTGGTGGCTGACGTGAAGCCTGATTCTCTGCTATGACATGCAGACTGATTCTCTGCTGACATGAAGCCAGATTGTCTGTTACGGGACCTCTCTGCTCTGCCTGTGTGCTAGGCCTAAATATATGCCAATGGACTGTTGCAGTGGTGGCTGACGTGAAGCCTCATTCTCTGCTATGACATGCAGACTGATTCTCTGCTGACATGAAGCCAGATTGTCTGTTACGGGACCTCTCTGCTCTGCCTGTGTGCTAGGCCTAAATATATGCCAATGGACTGTTGCAGTGGTGGCTGACGTGAAGCCTGATTCTCTGCTATGACATGCAGACTGATTCTCTGCTGACATGAAGCCAGATTGTCTGTTACGGGACCTCTCTGCTCTGCCTGTGTGCTAGGCCTAAATATATGCCAATGGACTGTTGCAGTGGTGGGTGACGTGAAGCCTCATTCTCTGCTATGACATGCAGACTGATTCTCTGCTGACATGAAGACAGATTCTCTGTTACGGGACCTCCCTCCTCTGCCTGGGTGCTGGGCCTAAATATATGCCAATGGACTGTTGCAGTGGTGGCTGACATGAAGCCTGATTCTCTGCTATGACATGCAGACTAATTCTCTGCTGACATGAAGCCAGATTGTCTGTTACGGGACCTCTCTCCTCTGCCTGGGTGCTGGGCCTAAATTTATGACAATGGACTGTTGCACTGGTGGCTGACGTGAAGCCTGATTCTCTGCTATGACATGCAGACTGATTCTCTGCTGACATGAAGCCAGATTGTCTGTTACGGGACCTCTCTGCTCTGCCTGTGTGCTAGGCCTAAATATATGCCAATGGACTGTTGCAGTGGTGGCTGACGTGAAGCCTCATTCTCTGCTATGACATGCAGACTGATTCTCTGCTGACATGAAGCCAGATTGTCTGTTACGGGACCTCTCTGCTCTGCCTGTGTGCTAGGCCTAAATATATGCCAATGGACTGTTGCAGTGGTGGGTGACGTGAAGCCTCATTCTCTGCTATGACATGCAGACTGATTCTCTGCTGACATGAAGCCAGATTCTCTGTTACGGGACCTCTCTGCTCTGCCTGTGTGCTAGGCCTAAATATATGCCAATGGACTGTTGCAGTGGTGGCTGACGTGAAGCCTCATTCTCTGCTATGACATGCAGACTAATTCTCTGCTGACATGAAGACAGATTCTCTGTTACGGGACCTCTCTCCTCTGCCTGGGTGCCGGGGCCTAAATATCTGAGAATGGACTGTTCCAGTGGTGGGTGACGGGAAGCCAGATTCTCTGCTATGGAACCTCTCTCCAATTGATTTTGGTTAATTTTTATTTATTTAATTTTTATTTTAATTCATTTCCCTATCCACATTTGTTTGCAGGGGATTTACCTACATGTTGCTGCCTTTTGCAGCCCTCTAGCTCTTTCCTGGGCTGTTTTACAGCCTTTTTAGTGCCGAAAAGTTCGGGTCCCCATTGACTTCAATGGGGTTCGGGTTCGGGACGAAGTTCGGATCGGGTTCGGATCCCGAACCCGAACATTTCCGGGATGTTCGGCCGAACTTCTCGAACCCGAACATCCAGGTGTTCGCTCAACTCTACCTGTGATGTCACAGCCCTATAAAAAGTCTCCTCCTGCCCGGTCTCCACCATTTTCCAGTGAACTTAGTCCAGGGAGAGACGTAACAGGCACTGGTGACAGTGTTTAGGAAGCAAATATTACTATTGAGCAGTTCAGGGACAGCTGAGTTATAGTGTAGGGATAAAATAGGAAAGCATTATCTTCCCTATAGGGAAGAGAGCAGGGACAATTTAACTGTGCCTGGCTAATAGGGGTATTCAATAACACCTTGCTGCAGTAGTTGGGCATACAAAGTGCTCCAAGTGTCTATTCACACATCCGTAGAATGGACGGATCCATTCCTCAATGTTGCGGGAACGAATCCGGACCCATTCATTCTCACAGTGTGATGTCCGCATCCGCATTTCCGGAGCGCGGCCCCGATCTTCCGATCCGCAGCTCCCGAAAAAAATAGAACATGTTCTATTCTTGTCCGCATCCATAAAGCCCCTTTCAGATGGTCAGTATTGGATCAGTAATTGTAAGCCAAAACCAGAAGTGGGTCCAAAACAGAGATAAAATTTAATAGAAATATTTGATTCTCTTTTGTGTTTTGAACCCACTCCTGCTTTTGGCTTACAAATAGCGATGGACTTGCGGTTCGCCCGGCGGTTGTTTCGCGGAGAACTTTGCGTGTTCGCGATTCGCTGAACATGCAAACATATTCTTTTACATTGTGAAGAACTTTGACCCATGACACATCCATCAGGTGGTACAGGACAGCCAATTGAGACATTTCAGCACATAGACGTACCCCCTTACCTTATAAATAAACCTGATCTCACCACCATTTTACATTCAGTGCTTTGCCAGTGTAAGGAGGTTGCTGCGTGTAGCAGGGACAGGCTGTTAGGGACACCAAAGTCATTTTAAGCACTAGTATAGGTGTGCTATCGATATGTGTGATACACAGAGGGGTGCGATATACTTATAATATACTTTTATACTTTTATAATGAGTCAAAAACACATAGATCTATATAGCGATCACGTGGAAGTAAGGGGCCTAGGGGCTAGGGGCTTACTAGGGCCATTTTTATATAGGGTAAGTGTAAAGGGGGAATATTAATCACCAATATTTATGCAAACATCGACAATTAATATTCATAAATAGGAGGAGCCGTCTAGTGATGACTCCGCCTATTTATACCTTTATATAACAATAACACAATACTTTCGCTATACCTTACACTAATCACTATGCTAGCTGCATGCGCCTAACTAACTCACTACCGCTAACAAGTACACGCTACACAAAGGGTACAAATATAACAGTATTTATTAACACCTGATGCACACGATATACAGTAAATACACAGCCTAAACTACACTACACGTTCCCAGATTCCACCCATAAACTAACTATACAATTCACACATACAAGTATATTCACAGCCCACCCACCTGGTTCCATTTACTATCCCTATGGGGTACGACGAGGGTTAACTATGCTAGGGGTAAGCACAACAGGCAGGTGCAGTGTCCCAGGGGGTCAGTAGTGTAGCTTTAGGTATGCTGGGCTTTGTAGTGCAGGGTAACCCACTAACCTGGGACTCACTGTCGTCTTCAAACGGGTCAGCACTGGAACAGGCAGGTGATGAATGTCGTGACGCTCCTGTGGACAGGCTGTTACTTAGAGTACCTCAGGTATACTTGACCTGGAAAACTGGGTGGGAATGATCCTCCACACCAGTGGTGCAATTTCTGCACTAGTTACTGAGTCCTGAATCTCTCAGAACCCACTCTGAACTAGGAACTTCCAACTACTACCCTTCCTGGGTTAGGCCCTAGCCTATTTATACTAACTTCGGGGCTCCCTCTGCTGGCTGGAATATGAATTGCCGGCTACAGGCCTAACTTTCTTAAAGGGAGCTACACATTATAATATAGCAGTGTCGGGTAACCTACCCGTATACTGCACACCCCCAGACTTTAACGTGAGTAAGGCCTCATAATCACACACATGCCTTTCTGAACCGGCATCCAATGGTACATAAATTAAGCATTACATTATAAATATGGTAAATAATTACTTCACACAGAAGATATAACATTTGTAACTTAATGAACAGACGACGCAAGGGAAAGGGGTGTCTTCTTGCTTCTTAGACACGGCCGCCGACCTGGCACAGCGGACTTAAGGTGAACCAGGTTAGTCCATTTTTCTTGGTTAAAGTATAATAAGGGAACTACACAGGGGTTTCCTGCGGGTGTATAACAGGCAAGGGCTCACGTGGAGGAGTCCATTCTTGCGCACAAACGTCAAGCAAGCTATTTCCAGTAGCAACTGCCTGGGAAGAGACACCACCAGCATAATCAAAGTCCCCTAAACGGACTGGCGGACGTCCCCTGTTCATCCGGGTGGACCTTCTCAACACAGGGGTCTCCTCCTCCCTTAGCATCGAGGTAGAAGAGAGACGAGCAACAGGAGGGTCTCCACCGGTGGGACCCTGGTCAGGAACAACAGGAACAACAGGATCCCCTATAAGGAGGACTGGATCCGGGGCATTTTGAACCGGCTCTTCTGGAGGTAAAGGCACCATAGGTGTCGGAGCGGGCACCAACAAATTCAACCATGGTGTCAGGAGCCAATGCATGGGTTCGGTGTCATACATTAGATTACTGACAGCCTGCATAGGATCCTCAGGCTGTATTGATGACTCTGACACAGGTGATTCAGATTCAGAACTCTCAGCACTGGGTTCTTTCATCAGGCAGAGCTTTAACCGGTTCCTGTGCACAATTTGGGATCCCCTGCCTTCTCGGGTAATCTCATAAGTGTGGGACCCAGCATTTGGGATCGCAATGACAACATAGGGAATCTGCTCCCATTTACTGTCCAGTTTACTTGTACGACGGTTGTTTTTCAACCACACCACATCTCCTATTGTCAAGGGTTCTGCATGGGCTGCTTGATCATAGTCTCTCTGCTGTCGGTCTCTAGCATAATCCATACGTTCCTGAACAATGGCTTTGGCCGTATTCAATCGCCTTTGGTGCTCAGCAACCCAGTCGTGTTAGGTAATGGGTTGATGCAATCAGGTACGTGTATGTCCAAGGAATGATCAGCAGGCAATGTCCCTTGGCGCCCAAACATCAAGTAAAAAGGGGTATACCCGGTGGAACAATGGATGGTATGGTTGTACGTGTACATGAGCTGTGGCAACAGACTGGGCCAATCCCCTCTGGTTTCAGGAGGCACGGCCCTCAGCATCTCTATCAAGGTCTGGTTCATTTTTTCACACAGTCCATTTACCTTGAGGATGGTAGGCCGTTGTCCGGATCTTCTTGCAGTTGTGTAAGCGGCACAGTTCATGGAACAGATGGGACTCAAAAGCAGGGCCTTGATCAGTGAGGATCTTTTCTGGACATCCGTAGGGCAAGAGGAAGTGTTTCCAGAACAGTTCGGCTGTAGTCTTGGCCGTCTGGTCTCTCACAGGCACTGCTATGACAAACTTGGTGAAGTGGTCAATAATAGTCATGGCATAAGCATACCCTGAGCGACTAGGCTCCAACTTCACATGATCGATGGCGACAAGTTCAAGAGGACGGGTATTTACAATGGGTCGTAGTGGTGCCCTCTGGTCGTGGTGCTCACTTCGTTTTAAGGCACAGGCTAAACACTCTCGACACCATCTCTCAATGTCCTCTCTCATGCCCACCCAATAAAACAGCTGGCGGATATTAGCCTCAGTCTTTTGGACCCCAAAATGACCGGATTGATTATGATACATCTCCAACACCATACCTGCATCTCGTCGGGGTATGAGAATCTGATGCACTCTCTCGTTGGATACTGGGTCTAGGCTTCTCTGTAGTAATAGGCCCTTTTGTATGAAGAGCTGATGGCGCTGTCTCCACAGTTTGGTGAGCTCTGGATCTGCAGTCTTACGTCTAATTCTCTCAGGGGCTCTGCCACTAGTAATAAAATCCAACAACTCACCCAGCACTCTACTTTCAGACTGTAATTTCACCCATCTTTCCTCTTTGGGCTCGGGCTTACTGGAGGGTGAAGGGGCGGTGGCTCTGTCATTGGTAGCTCGAGCCTGATCCTGTTGAGCAAATTTGTTATAGAAGGCCGGCATTTCTACATCTGCCCAAGCATCCCGCCCGTCATCAGGAGCTGTCTCTGTGGGAAGCCTGGATAAAGCATCAGCATTATCATTAGTACGTCCAGCACAGTATTTTACAGAGAAATCATAGTTGGCGAGGCGGGAGGCCCATCTCTGCTCCAAGGCCCCCAATTCAGCTGTATTTAGATGCGCCAGAGGGTTATTGTCGGTGAATGCAATAAACGGGGTGGCGGCTAGATAGTCTTTGAATTTCTCCGTCACTGCCCACACTAATGCCAGGAACTCTAGTTTGAAGGAACTAATTCTGATCATTTTTCTCAGCCCCTTTCAGGGAGCGGCTTGCATAAGCTATCACTCTTTCTTTTCCCTCTTGGATCTGAGCCAACACAGCTCCCAGGCCTCGTTTGCTAGCATCGGTATAAAGATGGAAGGGTTTGCTGTAGTCTGGGTAACCTAACACAGGAGGCTCGGTCAATTTCTTTTTTAACAATTGGAACGCTATTTCCCTTTCCTCATTCCACTCAAAGGGCACAGGAGTCCTAGGGCTTTTCTTGGGTTGCCCCCTCAGGAGTTCCTGAATAGGATCAGCTATTTGAGCAAAATGGGGGATAAAACGTCTATAGTAGCCTGCAAAGCTAAGGAAACTCCTCACCTCTTTGACGGTAGTGGGAACCGGCCAATTACGGACAGCCGCTAGCTTATCAGGGTCAGGCTGCACGCCCTCTGCGCTTACCACATGCCCCAGGTATTTTACTGCAGGTTTGAGCAAGTGACACTTGGATGGCTTTACTTTCAAGCCATATTTGATAAGGATTTCAAATACTTCTGCTAAATGTTTCAGATGGTCCTCATATGTTTTTGAATATACAATGACATCATCTAGATACAGCAGCACTGTTTCAAAGTTTTTGTGGCCCAAACACCGCTCCATTAGTCTCTGGAAAGTCCCTGGGGCATTACATAGCCCGAACGGCATACAATTGAATTCAAACAGGCCCATGGGAGTGGTGAAAGCCGTCTTTTCCCTATCCTCGGGGGCCATGGGTACTTGCCAGTAGCCACTGGTCAAGTCCAATGTGGAGAAATAAGCGGAGGAGCCCAGAGCAGTTAGTGACTCCTCAATGCGGGGCAGTGGGTATGCATCTTTGTGGGTTATTTGGTTAATTTTTCTATAATCCACACAGAAACGGATACCACCATCCTTTTTCTTTACAAGGACCAGGGGTGCAGCCCACGGACTACGGCTGTCCCGGATTACATTGGAGTCTTTCATCTCTTGGATCATTTCTTTTACAGTCTGATATGAAGTCGGCGGCAAGGGTCTGTATCTCTCCTTGATAGGAGGATGAGAGCCAGTAGGTATGGTGTGTTGTATGGCACTAACCTCTCCATAATCAGTAGCATGTTTACTCAAGGCCTGGTGGTGCTCTTTGACAAGCTGTAGGATCCCTTCTCGTTGATGTTGGGGGGTAGCCTCGTCCCCGACATGGAGCTCTTCCCACCAGGGTACTTGTGACTGGGTCACCGGCGGACATCCGCTGACTGCAGCTGGCGGCTTTTCTGTCACTGGCAGAGGAATGATGTCCTGGAAGGACACCTGGGAAAGCTGGGCAACAGGGCAGTGCTTAGTAAGCGCAACAGGATGATCACTTAGGTTAATCAGACGGACAGGCACTTTACCTTGGGAGACGTTCACCAGGCACTTGGCAGCTCTCACATAAGGGTAATTCTCCATCTGGATTGGTTCCACCAGGGCTGGATAATCTTGGCCTTGGACTCCCAGGACAGCATGACACCATAAAAGAGTTTGAGAATTAGGAGGCAGAGTCACAGGCTTATTATCACGGATCCTGGCAGTACAAATTTCTCCTTTCCCGTTAGCAAACCTCTGCTGAGCACTTAACACGGTAATAGTCTTCTGAATCACCCTCTTGGATGCAGAGGAAGCAGTGGGCAAAGTCTGATGCAGTGCGTCAAGTATTTCAGAATAACAGTTCTTGAAGACATTGGTGCCTAGAATGACAGGATGTCTTCCTCTGTCGCCGGCTTGTACTACTATCACCCCCTGTTGAGGCAAGGTTGCTTCTCCCACCTGCAGAGTGGGTTCCCAGTACCCATGAACCTTTACTGGCTTGCCATTGCTGGCGATAATCTCCACCCAGGATTCAGGCGGTTGGGCTAACTGGTTGGTGTCCCAGAATTTTTCAAATGTGGGCAGCTGAATGGTAGTGACCTGGGACCCAGTATCTAGTAGGGCTTCAAAGGGGACCCCGTTGATCTCTATATTGATTTTAGGATGGGATCCTACATACCGGGGCATCCAACTTGGATCCTTTGGACCTAATGTTCTACCTCCCGAGGGGTGGTCCTCAGCCTCGAGGGTAGCCCGTTTAACTGCCAGCACGTGGATTCTGTGTGTCCCACCTTTTTACAGTATTTACACACGGGCCGTTTGCGGTCTTTGGAACGATCTCTATTACGCCTCCCAGGATCCCTGGGGTGAGTCTCTTGGTATGGAGGTGAGAATGGTTTAGGAGGTGACAGGAACTCTTCCTCTGAAATTAGGTTTTTTTTCCATTCTTCTATCTTTCTGCACACTCTCTCTAAACTTTTAGTGAGATGGTTTACCTGTTCCGTCAGCATGGCTATAGTATCAGTAGCTGAAGCTTGAACAGCTTGGCCGGCCCCAGCCTGGTTAGGGATAAGCGGTTTTGGCCTGCAGACTGGCGACTCAGGTGGGGTGCTCACCTCCGTAGATACTGTTGACCCCAGAATTTTTATAGCTAGCTCTTTAAAATCCAGAAAGGTACTGCTGGGGTGTTGGTCTGACAGCATTTTTAATTGAGTCCTTATTTGCTCACTAGACACCCCTGTGATAAATTGTTCCCTCAGGGTCTGGTCCTGATTATCAGCCTCCCTGGGATCTATCTGGAGAACAGCCCCCAAAGCCTCCTGAAGTGATAGGGCATAGTCACGGAGGGACTCACCGGACTTCTGCTTCTTGCCAAAGAAGTGCATCTTTATCTCTGAGGCAGTCCTTGTTTCAAAAATGGTCCTGAGGCGGGTGAATATTTGCTCTAGAGTACTCCGCTCAGCATCAGGCCAGGATAATACCTCTCTGCGGGCAGCTCCCTCCAATTTTGCTAGCAGGATTTCCATCTGCTGTTCGGCATTTATGGGGTACAGTTTGAATAATGCCAGCAACTTTTCTTTAAAGTCTCTTAAGGTATGGGCCTCCCCTTTATAGCGGGGAAACCATGGGGCCCCAAAATAGTAAGGCATAGTAAAGGGCATCATGCTGGGGGCTATAGGAGGATTAGAAGCCGCAAGTTCTCCTGGTGCCGGCTGCTCGGGAACTCCCGGCTCTGACATATTAGTTTAATAAGATGCGGCCGCTGGCGACTAAAATGGCCGGAACAATCCCCTTCCCTCCGGTTACAAGTCCTTACCGGTATCGCCGGGGTTGTGCAGGCCAAGTCTCGTGAGACTCCGGACGTCCTGTGTACGCGGTGACGTTGATGACGCAGGAAAAGCAGGGCAGCAGCGGTGCGATGATGAAGAGGGGCGGGATTCTCTGTGTCTTTGAAGGGATCCGCCCACGAAGGTCCTCAGCAGCGCGGGAAACTTTACTCTATGAGGCCGGCGGCCATCTTGGTCGCCATCCCCTGACAGCAAGCAGGGGCGTTGAAAAGTCAATAAATTGCAATCCACAAACACGATTTTCTCTTTGGGGGTAGCGCAACACAGCGCAGCGCCTCCGATTCTTCCCAGGCACAATTATAATCCACAGACTTGGGAATAAAGGGTACAGTCCTTGCAATACGGTGATGGAATAGTTAAAGCACACAGTTCACACTTCTCTGCACTCCAGAAGCATGCGATCCTGTTCGTGACGCCAAAAAGAGCGATGCAGTGTCCCAGGGGGTCAGTAGTGTAGCTTTAGGTATGCTGGGCTTTGTAGTGCAGGGTAACCCACTAACCTGGGACTCACTGTCGTCTTCAAACGGGTCAGCACTGGAACAGGCAGGTGATGAATGTCGTGACGCCAGTGCCAATTGAACGGTGGCACACCGTGTAGTGACAGGCGGAATAATTGAGGAATCTTTATATTTGAATAACAGGGTAACTTTACTGAAGATACTTGAAGATAGATGAACAGTCAGTAAGTACAGTTCCAGAATATTCCACAAGTTACAAACAGTCAGAGCAGTGGTTCAGGCTATTAAGCGCAGCCGCAAAAAGCTATCTTCAAGACAGGGCTCCTAGGATCAGGGCTTTCCTCTTACTCTAGATGTAGCAATACACTTCAGGCAACTATTCTCTCTGCAGGGGTACACTTACTTCCTCTCCTGCTTTAGTTCCTGGCTGTAAGCAATACTCTCAAGGTCCAGACACCCAAATCACGGTGATAACCCTTGAGCAAAGGTTTTGTAGAGGTTCCGCTTTTCTCCTGTGGACAGGCTGTTACTTAGAGTACCTCAGGTATACTTGACCTGGAAAACTGGGTGGGAATGATCCGCCACACCAGTGGTGCAATTTCTGCACTAGTTACTGAGTCCTGAATCTCTCAGAACCCACTCTGAACTAGGAACTTCCAACTACTACCCTTCCTGGGTTAGGCCCTAGCCTATTTATACTAACTTCGGGGCTCCCTCTGCTGGCTGGAATATGAATTGCCGGCTACAGGCCTAACTTTCTTAAAGGGAGCTACACATTATAATATAGCAGTGTCGGGTAACCTACCCGTATTCTGCACAGGGACCAGGGTAAATCAGGTACAGGGTAGCAAGGGTATCAGGGCAGGGACTAAGGGCTATGGTAAGGCCTGGCAGGGAAAGGGTTAATCAGGGGATGTGGTGCGTTGGTGGGATAGGGGTGGATCAGGGGTTGCCAACAGGGTAAATCAGGGGGGCTAACTGTAAGGGTTAACCAGGGATATAAAGGGTAATAAGGGGGTAAATCAGGCGTTATAGGGTTGAGTGGGGTATCAGGGGTTATAGGGTTATGAATGATGGGGAGGAGTGGGGGTTCGTTGGTGGGATAGTGGGGGGTTAATGGAGTGGGGGTTCGTTGGTGGGATAGTGGGGGGGGGATACTTAGTCCTTCCGCTCGTTGCCTAGGGGATGCTCGTCGTCCTGGGGATGATTCGTCAGGGTGGACGGCCGGCTCTCTTCTCCTCAGTGCAGGGCCTGCCAGACTTATATGTCCGGCCGCCCGCACTGCCGTACCGCCCACACAGCGGCCCAAGACACGTGGGCTGGCGCGGTGAGATGACATCACCGCGCCTGCACGCGCGTCGCAGGGTCGTGTGCACTTGCTGACAGGCGGGAGATCCTTAGATCTCCCTCCTGTAGCTTTCGGCATTCCGGACAGCGCAATGGTAATTGCGCTACCGGAATGCGCATAATAGAGGGAGGGGAGGTATCGCCTCGCTCTCTATTATGTTTAATTATCTCCAGCAGGGCTGCAGATAATTAGAACAAAAGGATTCAAATTCTTTAGAATTTGAATCCTTTGCGTTAACCAGAATGACCGGACCTTGTCCGGTCATCCTGGCGCCTTCACCCAGATTACATCAATGTGAATGCTTGGGGCACATTCACATTGATGCATCTGGGTCCATATAACAGGATGAGGGGGGATTTATATGATAAGGGGGCTTTATATGATCACATTCAGGGGGCATATATATTGCTTTATATGATAAGGGAGCATATCATATTCAGGGGGCACATATATATATTCAAGGGGCATATACATGAATTCCCACAGGGGCATGCATGAGCCCCTGGGGAATATCAGAGGAGGATGGGCACAGGTGTTGGGCACATCTGCGCACATCGCCCTCTGAGGGGACCATTTATGCATAACTAATATATATATATATATGCATGCCCCAGTAGGCATGCATAAATATTTATGCATAACTGCCACCCTTCCTCAACAGTAAGGTTCCGGACAAGGTTGCTCTTATCAGGGCGGGTGGTCTGTGGTTAGGCTATCAGGGCCATAATAGCACCCCCCTGTAGGGCAATATCAGGGACAGTTCTTTGCCCAACCTGTCCTTCAATACCACATCATCATCTAGCCCAGGGATGGATGTTTTTTTGCTTTCCCTCCTGGATTCATCGATGTGCACTTGAACCCCCCGGATTGGGGTAGGACATATGGTTTCTGATTTAGCAGAACGGGTGCAGACCCATTCATTTTCAATGGGGCCGGAATGTGCTGTCCGCATTTGCGATCCACATCTGCATTTGCGGATCCGCACTTCCGCATCTGTGCTTTCGTTTCCACAAAAAAATAGAACATGTCCTATTCTTGTCCGCAATTGCAGACAAGATTAGGCATTTTCCATTATAGTGCCGGAGATGTGCGGTTCACAAATTGCGGAATGCACATTGCCAGTGTCCGTGTTTTGCGGATCCGAAAACACTTACAGACGTGTGAATGGACCCTCATAGTAAAATTATTAAAGGTTACGTTTTATCTTCATGTATATTCTAATGGATTCCCTTCCTTGTACAATGTTATAATATACTTTCTATGTTAGAAAGTATATTATAGTGCATTTGTATTGTGCAGCAGTTGTGTGCGGTTCTGCTGCGATACTGCCGGTATATAGAGGGACAACCGTTATTGGAACAAATAATTTGTACTGGTGTGATATAGCAGTCGGCACCCCAAAAAACAGATTGAAGTGGGGTGTTATATACCAATATACTTTCTTTATAGTGTATTTCGGTACTGTATAGTGCATTTGTGCATGCGTGTATGTGAAAATTGAATTGCCGATATTTTGCATTGAAAAAAAAAATGAATGGAGATTGCAAATTCGAATAATACATCTGGTATGTCACTGTCCATGTTGTGGGACTATTTGTGCACTTCTAGTAATTATTTCTTGGCTGCAAATATGAGCTGAAGGTTTTTCAGGCTCACCTGCCATTAAAATAAATGGGACCTGCCGTGAACTTGCGGTTCGCGAACATTTGATCGCGTTCGCGAGATCGCGTTCGCGAACCGTCCCGGCAGATGTTCGTCCATCACTACTTACAAATACTGATGCAAAATAATGACCATGTGAAAGAGGCAATTTAACATTTAAAAAAGTATTTAACGGCCTCTTTCACGCGGTCTCTATTTGGTCAGTATTTAGCATCAATGTTTGATTATTAGTATTTATAAGCCGAAAACAGAAGTGGTTCCAAAATAGAGATAAAATGTAATGGAAATACTGTGTTTTGGACCCACTCCTGTTTTTGTTTGCCTTACAAATACTAAATAAATAGTGACTGTGTGAAAGAAGCTTTACAGATGCTCAAAGTAAAGGATCCTTTTTTTTCTGTTCATCTGACTGATAAGAAAAAAAAAAAGGTGGTGTCAACACGGACAAGCAGGGACAATAGTGGCCCCATGACAGAGTGAGGAGGGGGGGCAGCAGCATTGACAGTGACAATAGTCACCCCATGAGAGAGTGGGTAAGGGAGGCAGCGACATACAGCACAAGGTGGTAGCAGAACTTAAAAATAGCAGTGTGATCGCAAGGCCCAGTGGCATGCATACCCTTTAAAGATTTAACATGGACATATAAGTAGGCCAAGAAGTCCCATTGTAGGAATGGCAGTAGAGGCAGTGACCGGGTGGCAGTAGGTGGTAGCATCAAAATGGTGGCAGCAGAACATGGCAGTACTGCCAGTACGGAATGACAGCATACTGCAGTTTGATCATTAATAGTAGATGATCAAATGAGTAGTAATGATCTATTCTATGCATCAGGCACCGACATCTGGAAATCCTGGTTGATCCACGCCTGATTCATCTTTATGAAGGTTAGTCTCTCAACATTTAGGGAGGAAAGTTGAGTTATTTTAGGGGGTAAACTATTCCCCCTGCTGCACTGCTTGTATGCCACACTGCTGGCTGGGCAGGAAAGCATGCCCATGACAAAATTTTCCAGTTGCAGCCACACTTCAAGTTTGCATGACCAGTAGTCCAGGGAATCTCGGATCATTGGTGACAGGGTGCAGTCCAACTATGCCACTATTTACTAGTTGAGGTTCTGCTGCATGTCCAACTGCTGATGCTGGGTGGTTTCTTCAGTAGGCGGCTGAAGAAAACTGCTCATCATAGACTCCAGACTGAAGTCTTCTCCTCCTGCTACTACTCCTGCTCCTCTCCTGTTGCTGTCACATCTGTGATAGGTCTCAGAAGGTCTGAAAGATTATCTACGCATTAATCCATCACTCCATGCTTGGGGTAGCTTCATTTGGTCTTGGAAGAGCTGGAGTGTGGTTCGTGTTGAAGTACTGATCGTCCATCATCCTCAGAAGTTAAGTGTTCTGCTTGTTGTGTTTTGTATTCTCCCCCCCCCCCCCCCGGTTGTTTACTAGGCCTCATTGAGACACTAGTTCCTTCACCAGGGAAGGAACAGGTGTTCTCTGCCCTGTCATTATCTTTAGGGCATCTGAGGGTCACCAGGGTTTTCTAGGTTCCTGTGTATGGGTATCTCGACCCTTGAGAGGTGCCCATACGGATAAGAGTTAGGGCTAGGAGCAGGGTTTTTATAGGTGGTGACCCTTTTCCTTCCCTAGCGGTGAGGCCTAGTGTCTTTCCCCTTCCTTCTTGTTGTCATTTGGTATTCTCCCCTACTACATCCGTGACATTATCCGAAGCCCATACCGCCATTTTTGTTCGGATCTGTGCAGCTATGGATACTATGTCTGCATTGGTCGAACAGCTGCAGAATCTGACTTTGGAGGTAGCAGACCTCCGCGCAACTGTCCTGAAGATTCAGAGTCCACAGGCTGCTGGTTCCGGTGGTGGGTCCCAGGCATGTCCTGAACCGAAGGTGGCTCTCCCTGACAGGTTTTCTGGCGGTAGTGACAATTTCATCCGGTTCAGGGAGTCATGTAAATTATACTTTAAGCTACGTCCATACTCTTCTGGGGATGAGTGTCAACGTGTGGGTATGATTATTCCATTGCTTAAAGTGGACACCCAATCTTGGGCTTTTTCTCTGCCGACCGGATCACCGTCCCTCTGGTCGGTAGCCTTGGGTCTCATCTACGATGACCCGGATCGGATCTCTCAGGCCGAGACCAAGTTACGGAGTTTGCAGTGGGGAGAACGTTCCGCGGAGAACTATTGCTCTGAATTTAGGAGATGGGCTACCGATACTGAGTGGAAGGATCTTGCTCTCCGTAGCCAATTCTGTCAATTCTGTGAGAGACTGCAGGACGCGTTGGCTTTTCATGAAAATCCTGTGTCATTGGAAGCAGCTATGTCCCTTGCTGTACGTCTAGATAGACGCCTGAGGGAGAGATCTAGGGGTCCTCACCTTCAGGACGTACTGTCCAATAAGGGTATTGCTTTCTTTGACACTTATGGTGGAGAGACACTGGTAGTTGCGCCTTGTGATGAGCCTATGCAGTTAGGAGGAGCTACTCCTGGCAAAAGCTTGGGTCGTGTGAAAGGAGTCTGCTTTTATTGTGGCAAGAAGGGACATTTTGAAAATATTTGTCTATACTTGCAGCATCAAGGTGTAAACATAAAGGAAAATGTAATCCTCAAATTACTATTGGTGGTGTGGATTAGGAGCAAGAAAACCTACTTTTGTCTTTTACTGGTAGTACCCGTTTTCTCCTGTCTGCCGAGGTGGCGTTAGAGTCCAAAACTGTGAAAATCAAAGCATTTAGGAGTTAACTTGATTGATGGACAGTTTGTACACATTCATGGGTTGACTACTAATGCATTAGAGAAAAGTATTTCTGTCTTTGCAATTGACTCAGCACCAAAAATGCCTGGCGCAGGTAGTGAATGACATTCATTTAAGAGTGGGTGATTTGCATCAGGAATCTATCTCCTGTTATGTATTGGAGGGTCTGCCTGCTCCGTTGGTGTTGGGCTTACCATGGTTAAGCAAACAGAACCCTAACATCACTGGCAAGTGAGACAGATTCTCGATTGGAGTGATTTTTGCATGGACAACTGTCTATGATGACTACTAAAACTGTACCCTCATTCATTTCAGAATTTTCTGATGTTTTCTCTGAGAGTGGTAATCAGGAGTTGCCTCCGCACCGGGAGTATGACTGTCCCGTCAATCTTATTCCCGGAGCTAAAATCTCGGTTGTATAATCTTTCGGAACCCGAAAGAAAGGCCATGCGAGAGTATATCACCGAGAGTTTGGCAAAAGGACATATTAGACCATCCAAGTCCCCAGTGGCTGCTGGGTTTTTCTTTGTAAAGAAAAAAGATAGTGCCCTAAGACCATGCCTGGACTTCCGTGAGCTCAATCGTATTACCGTCCATGATCCTTACCCCCTTCCTTTGATTCCGGATTTGTTTAGTCAGATTGTTGGTGCCAAGGTGTTCTCTAAGTTGGATCTAAGGGGGGATATAATCTGGTAAGGATCAAGGAGGGGGATGAGTGGAAGACCGCATAAAATACCCCGAGGGTCATTTTGAAAACCTGGTCATTCCTTTTGCGTTAACCAATGCTCCTGTGGTTTTTCAACACTTTGTCAATGACATCTTTCATCATCTGGTGGGGAGGTTTGTCATTGTATACCTTGATGACATACTAATTTATTCGCCTAATATAGAGACTTATCAGGATCATGTGCGACAGGTGTTACAGATCCTAAGAGAGAATACGTTGTATGCTAAGATGGAAAAGTGTGTATTTGCTGTACAGGAAGTCCAATTTCTGGGTTACCTGCTCTCATCCTCAGGTTTTCGCATGGATCCCAAGAAGGTCCGTGCCGTGTTGAACTGGGATCGACCCGAAAATCTGAAAGCGCTTATGCGGATTTTGGGGTTTACCAACTACTACTATAAATTTATCTTGAACTATTCATCAGTGGTTAAACCTTTAACAGACATGACTAGGAAGGGTGCGGATATTTCTGTCTGGTCTGATGCAGCATTACAGGCCTTTTCTGCTGTGAAATAATGTTTTGTTTTGGCCCCTATTCTGATGCAACCGGACGTGACTCAGTCATTTATTGTTGAAGTTGACGCGTCCGAGGTAGGGGTAGGAGCAATCTTGTCGCAAGGTCCTTCACCTAGTAAATGGCGCCCATGTGCATTGTTCTCTAAAAAAAACTCTCTACTGCTGAAAGAAATTATTATGTGGGGAATAGGGAATTGCTGGCCATTAAGTTGGCGTTCGAAGAATGGCGGCATTGGTTGGAAGGAGCAATTCACCCTATTACGGTAATTACGGATCACAAGAATCTGGCCTACCTGGATACGACTAAACGACTGAACCCAAGGCAGGCCAGATGGTCACTGTTTTTCACTGGATTTAACTTCGTCACTTACCGCCCTGTGGTTAAGAGCGTCAAGGCGGACGCTTTGTCACGTAGCTTTCATGGAGGGGGGGGTGAGTCTACTGACCCTAGTCCCATTTTATCTGAAGAGGTAGTCATATCCGCTCTTTATCCTGATCTCGAGGCCAGGGTGTTGGAGGCACAGGAGGATGCTCCGGACTCTTGTCCTCCGGGGAAGTTGTTTGTTCGCTCCAAATTACGTCAAGGTGTTTGAGGAACATCACTGTACGGTGCTTGCTGGGCACCCTGGGAGCAGAACGACTGTCGATCTCATCTCTCGCAGATTTTGGTGGCCGGGGTTGCGTAAGCGTGTGGAGGACTATGTGTCAGCCTGTGGTACCTGTGCACGTGCTAAGGTGACACATACTCGGTCTTCCGGATTTCTGCTTCCATTGCCCATTCTGTCCAGACCTTGGACCCATTTGTCCATGGATTTTATCACGGATTTACCGAATTCTTCGGGAAAAACTGTGATTCTGGTGGTTGTAGATCGTTTTAGTAAAATGGCACACTTTATTGCATTACCTAGTCTACCCAATGCTAAAACTCTTGCACAAGTATTTGTCGACAACATCGTGAAACTACATGGCATTCCCTCTAATGTGGTGTCCGATAGAGGGACCCAGTTTGTTTCCAGATTCTTGAAAGCATTCTTTACTCGTCTGGGTGTACTTTTCTCTTCGGCTTTTCATCCTCAGTCGAACGGACAGACGGAGCGCAATAATCAGAATCTGGACACTTACTTGAGATGTTTTGTTTCAGAGAATCAGGAAGAGTGGTCTTCATTTTTTTCGTTAGCTGAGTTTGCAATAAATAACCGTAGACAGGAATCCACTGATAAGTCGCCGTTTTTTGAGGCATATGGGCTCCATCCAGTTTGGTACATTTTCTGGTGCTCAAAATTCCGGCATTCCTGAGGAGGAACGATTTTCCTCTTCTTTGTCTTCTATTTGGCGGAAAATTCAAAATAACCTGAAAAAGATGGGCAACATGTATAAGCGTGCGGCTGACAGGAGACGTATGAATGGTCCTGACCTGAGAGTGGGTAATTCTGTGTGGTTGTACAAGAAACATTAAACTTAAAGGATAACTGTCACACTTAGACCCTAATTTCAATTTTCATATATGTAGTTACTAATAACATGATATCCCAGAATCAGCTACCAGCTATTAGACTGACTTACCCCATATTTAATAAGATTCAGCCCTTAGCAACCAGTCTGCATAAAACTGCAATTTCACTATTCAGTTAAGATGTCCGCCACTGCCCTCACCCTGAAGCTAATCCTGCCTGCCCTCACTAGCCAGTAACAATAGCCTCCCAAAAGTGTCAGTAACCAGAGCCCTCCCCCCCTAAAGGGTTAATCTCCTGTAGCACAAAGGGGTCCTCTTACCACACTTTGCTTTCATTTATACACTGAGCAGATGGCAGATCTCCCTTCCCTGGTCTGCGGCTCTGCATTGTCCCAGTCTGCTGAGTGAGGGAGCGTCTGCCAATTGCAGGAACAGGGATAAGTGCACACAGACCAGGCACTGTTATCAGCTGCTGGGGAGGACCTGGCTTTAATCATTTACTTACAGTCCCTGGCTGTCTGTAATCTGACCTTGCACGGCTGCAGCTTCTGCGTCCTCTGTCCTTCAACATATAGACGGACCCTGCATAGCAACCTGATTTTAAGCACAGGGAAAAATAGGCAGTACAGGGAACAAAACTGTGGCATTAAGGGGTAATTGAGTACACAGTGAAAAGTTTAAATAGGGCCACCAAGTAGATAGATATCACCACAATCCAATACTCAAAAAAAATATATAGATATGACAGTTATACTTTAAGGTAGCTTCTTGGAAGTTGGGCCCAAGATTTTTGGTCCATATAAGATCACTGCCATTGTTAACCCTGTAGCCTTCCTTCTTGAACTTCCTCAGGCATTGAAAATCCATAACGTATTTCATAAATCGTTGCTAAAGAAATGTGTCGAACCTATCGAGCCGTCCTCCTTGCCTCCCGCTCCTGTCATGGTGGACGGCAATTTAGAATTTCAGATCAGCAGGATTGTGGACTCCCAAGTTCTCCAGATCCCTCCAGTATCTGATTCATTGGAGAAGGTATGGACCAGAGGAGAGGATGTAGGTTCCAGCGACCAATGTTAATGCTAGTCGTCTAGTGAGAGCATTCCACAGAGCTCATCCTGATAAGGTCAGTCCTGGGTGCCCGGAGGTCACCCGTAGAAGGGGGGGTACTGTCACATCTGTGACAGGTCTCAGAAGGTCTGAAAGATTATCTACGCATTAGTGATCTGACAACCTCTTTCGGTTTCACTTTGTGTGTTGCTGGTATGTCTACATCATACACCTCCTGTTCAGGTGTGGATCATGTGAACATTACCTCACCCTATTTAGTCTGACTTTTCCCATCACTCCTTGCTTGGGATAGCTTCATTTGGTCTTGGAAGAGCTGGAGTGTGGTTCGTGTAGAAGTACTGTTCGTCCATCATCCTCAGAAGTGAGGTGTTCCGCTTGTTGTCTTTTGTCCCCCCCCCCCCCCCCCCCCCGGTTGTTTACTAGGCCTCAGTGAGATGCTAGTTCCTTCACCAGGGAAGGAATGGGTGGTCTCTGCCCTGTCATTATCTTTAGGGCATCTGAGGGTCACCAGGGTTTTCTAGGTTCCTGTGTATGGGTATCTCTACCATCGAGAGGTGCCCATACTGATAGGAGTTAGGGCCAGGAGCAGGGTTTTTATAGGTGGTGACCCTTTTCCTTCTCTAGCAGTGAGGCCTAGTGTCTTTCCCCTTCCTTCTTGTTGTCTTTTGGTGTTCTCCCCTACTACATCCGTGACAGTTGCTTGGGCAGATAAACCACCTACTTGTGTATAAAATTCCTAGGCGTTTATGTCCTCCTCCTCCTCTGCCAGATCATCTTCCTCAGGGCTCAGGTGGACAGAAAATGGAGGTTCCACGTGTTCTGTCCCCTAGCCAATCAGAATATTCAGCATTCCCTACAAGATGTAGAGTGGAATGACATCATTCATCCTGTGGTTCTGCTGACTAACAAATAAAGTGGCCTTCTCAAAACGGGGTGTAAACCTGTCCGTCTACAGCATTAAGAAATTGTTGATCACCTTCATCTGCTCGTACAGGCGTAGTGTTGAGCCAATTGAACTTCACAAAGTGGAATTCGATCCGAATTTCAGGAATTTGGAGCCAAATTTCCTCGTGCTTCGTGGTAGCGAATAGATTTTCCCTGACTGGCGGTAAAAAATAAAAAAAATCATACTTGCCTGATCCATTTGAGTGTGAAGAGCCTGCTGCCACCATCTTGATTAAATATTTTGAATGAAATCCTGCGTGCAGTGACATATGACATCACCACGCCGGGCGACGTGATTACATCATCAAGGGCTATTTTTGCTCTAGATCTTCAATCAAGATGGCAAATGCCAGCTCTTCACAATCAAATGGATGATGTATGTATGATTTTTATTTTTTTTTACGTTACACTGTAATATCAATGTCAGATGCCTCGATCAGCTATGAACGCAGTATCTGAGAGGTACAATGAAGGGAGGCGGTGCAATCACCACTCCCTGTCATTGTAATCACTAATTAGAAAATAATGTGCTACGTGAGAAAGTCATTTGTCACAAAGCAAATAAAAAAATAAAAAATTGGCGAAGCAGGTGAATATAATTTTTTAATACTTCGCCCATCACTATACAGGCGGTCTAAAATATAGAGTGTGGAGGTCCAATGTGTAGAAACATTGCATTTCATGTGATGTTGGAGAACAGCATTCTGCCTTTGCAGCTCAAGGCGGGCATGTTTTGAATGGTCAGCATGGCTGAAGTGCATGCACAGTTTCCTGGACATTTTTAACAGTTCTTGTAGTTCACTGGAAGACTTGAGGAACCGGGTGACAACAAGATTGAAGACGCGTGCCATAGGGGTGCATGGGTCAGCCCTTCCTGATGCAGCACAGACAAAATGTTCTTCCCATTATCAGTTCCTATCTCTAGTTGGTGAGGAGACAGTCAATTTGTTTATTGATGATGCCAAGCAGTTCCGTCCCAGTGTGGCTCAGTTCACCAAGGCTGACCAGGTGCAGAACAGAGTGACAACAACTAGCTTTGCATAGGTGATATGCTGGAGGACATTGGCGCAGAAATCTCAGCATTGGATTGTTGAGGGCTGCATTGCCATCACCTGTCCAAGTTGCTGTTGTGCCTGGTCCAGAACCACATTTACCCAGTAGGCTGTGAAAGACAAATATTGTCATTGACCATAGTTACAACTCCATACATCAGTGCTGGCATTGTTATGGAATATAAAGGACACTTGCTTGTCACTTACAAAATGGTGTCTGTCCGAGAGTAGAGTTGAGCGAACACCTGGATGTTCGGGTTCGAGAAGTTCGGCCGAACATCCCGGAAATGTTCGGGTTCGGGATCCGAACCCGATCCGAACTTCGTCCCGAACCCGAACCCCATTGAAGTCAATGGGGACCCGAACTTTTCGGCACTAAAAAGGCTGTAAAACAGCCCAGGAAAGAGCTAGAGGGCTGCAAAAGGCAGCAACATGTAGGTAAATCCCCTGCAAACAAATGTGGATAGGGAAATGAATTAAAATAAAAATTAAATAAATAAAAATTAACCAAAATCAATTGGAGAGAGGTTCCATAGCAGAGAATCTGGCTTCCCGTCACCCACCACTGGAACAGTCCATTCTCAGATATTTAGGCCCCGGCACCCAGGCAGAGGAGAGAGGTCCCGTAACAGAGAATCTGTCTTCATGTCAGCAGAGAATTAGTCTGCATGTCATAGCAGAGAATGAGGCTTCACGTCAGCCACCACTGCAACAGTCCATTGGCATATATTTAGGCCTAGCACACAGGCAGAGGAGAGAGGTCCCGTAACAGACAATCTGGCTTCATGTCAGCAGAGAATCAGTCTGCATGTCATAGCAGAGAATGAGGCTTCACGTCACCCACCACTGCAACAGTCCATTGGCATATATTTAGGCCTAGCACACAGGCAGAGCAGAGAGGTCCCGTAACAGACAATCTGGCTTCATGTCAGCAGAGAATCAGTCTGCATGTCATAGCAGAGAATGAGGCTTCACGTCACCCACCACTGCAACAGTCCATTGGCATATATTTAGGCCTAGCACACAGGCAGAGCAGAGAGGTCCCGTAACAGACGATCTGGCTTCATGTCAGCAGAGAATCAGTCTGCATGTCATAGCAGAGAATGAGGCTTCACGTCACCCACCACTGCAACAGTCCATTGGCATATATTTAGGCCTAGCACACAGGCAGAGCAGAGAGGTCCCGTAACAGACAATCTGGCTTCATGACAGCAGAGAATCAGTCTGCATGTCATAGCAGAGAATGAGGCTTCACGTCACCCACCATGTCCGACCATGTCCACGACCATGTCCACGTCCGCGTCCCTTACTAGATGTTTTTCTCATTGTTATGGTTCACCACAACAACAAATATATTATTTGGCCCAATGTATTGTATTCAAATTCAGCGGGATATAAATTTGAGGCCTAGTATTTAGGCACTGGGTGACCGGTATGGATTTAGTGACAGAATTAGACTTGGAAATACACAGTAGCGGGTGTGTGTGAAGTTATTCTGAATGACCCAATGTGCACCTTGAATATTATATACCCTTTTAGGGATAGATTTCAAATAGCTCTGATATAGCAGAAACCACTAAATTATGAAATTGCTAAATTGGGAATTGTATTTCAACCCAGAACAAGAAATGTGCTTGAACGGACACTAAATAACTCGCCCAGCTACAGCACTAGGGACAGATTTAGCGGGATATAAATTTGAGGCCTAGTATTTAGGCGCTGGGTGACAGGTATGGGTTTAGTGCCAGAATTAGACTTGGAAATACACAGTAGCGGGTGTGTGTGAAGTTATTCTGAATGACCCAATGTGCACCTTGAATATTATATACCCTTTTAGGGATAGATTTCAAATAGCTCTGATATAGCAGAAACCACTAAATTATGAAATTGCTAAATTGGGAATTGTATTTCAACCCAGAACAAGAAATGTGCTTGAACGGACACTAAATAACTCGCCCAGCTACAGCACTAAGGACAGATTTAGCGGGATATAAATTTGAGGCCTAGTATTTAGGCGCTGGGTGACAGGTATGGGTTTAGTGCCAGAATTAGACTTGGAAATACACAGTAGCGGGTGTGTGTGAAGTTATTCTGAATGACCCAATGTGCACCTTGAATATTATATACCCTTTTAGGGATAGATTTCAAATAGCTCTGATATAGCAGAAACCACTAAATTATGAAATTGCTAAATTGGGAATTGTATTTCAACCCAGAACAAGAAATGTGCTTGAACGGACACTAAATAACTCGCCCAGCTACAGCACTAAGGACAGATTTAGCGGGATATAAATTTGAGGCCTAGTATTTAGGCGCTGGGTGACAGGTATGGGTTTAGTGCCAGAATTAGACTTGGAAATACACAGTAGCGGGTGTGTGTGAAGTTATTCTGAATGACCCAATGTGCACCTTGAATATTATATACCCTTTTAGGGATAGATTTCAAATAGCTCTGATATAGCAGAAACCACTAAATTATGAAATTGCTAAATTGGGAATTGTATTTCAACCCAGAACAAGAAATGTGCTTGAACGGACACTAAATAACTCGCCCAGCTACAGCACTAGGGACAGATTTAGCGGGATATAAATTTGAGGCCTAGTATTTAGGCGCTGGGTGACAGGTATGGGTTTAGTGCCAGAATTAGACTTGGAAATACACAGTAGCGGGTGTGTGTGAAGTTATTCTGAATGACCCAATGTGCACCTTGAATATTATATACCCTTTTAGGGATAGATTTCAAATAGCTCTGATATAGCAGAAACCACTAAATTATGAAATTGCTAAATTGGGAATTGTATTTCAACCCAGAACAAGAAATGTGCTTGAACGGACACTAAATAACTCGCCCAGCTACAGCACTAAGGACAGATTTAGCGGGATATAAATTTGAGGCCTAGTATTTAGGCGCTGGGTGACCGGTATGGATTTAGTGACAGAATTAGACTGGGATATGGCCAAAAAATAAACAGACTATTGCTGGTTAAATGCACTTGGTGTGACAGCTTCACCCTGATGTAGGCTTTAGCCAAAAAACAACCACACCATTGAGGGTTAAATGCACTTGGTGACAGGCGCAGCTTGCCCCTGATTTAGTATATGGCCAAAAAATGAACAGACTATTGCTGGTTAAATGCACTTGGTGTGACAGCTTCACCCTGATGTAGGCTTTAGCCAAAAAACAACCACACCATTGAGGGTTAAATGCACTTGGTGACAGGCGCAGCTTGCCCCTGATTTTGTATATGGCCAAAAAATGAACAGACTATTGCTGGTTAAATGCACTTGGTGTGACAGCTTCACCCTGATGTAGGCTTTAGCCAAAAAACAACCACACCATTGAGGGTTAAATGCACTTGGTCGCAGCTTGTGCTGGCGCACCACAAGACACAAAATGGCCGCCGATCACCCCAGAAAAATGTGACTGACAAACGGTCTGGGCAGCCTAAAAACAGTGAGCAATTGAGGATCAGCAGCTCAATGATCCACAGCTGCAGATCGATCAGTTAATCAAGTCCTTTGGAGGAGTTAATCTGCCTAATCTCGCCCTACTGTCGCAGCCGCAACCTCTCCCTACGCTAATCAGAGCAGAGTGACGGGCGGCGCTATGTGACTCCAGCTTAAATAGAGGCTGGGTCACATGGTGCTCTGGCCAATCACAGCCATGCCAATAGTAGGCATGGCTGTGATGGCCTCTTGGGGCAAGTAGTATGACGCTTGTTGATTGGCTGCTTTGCAGCCTTTCAAAAAGCGCCAAGAAAGCGTCACAAAAGCGCGAAGAAAGCGACGAACACCGAACCCGAACCCGGACTTTTACGAAAATGTCCGGGTTCGGGTCCGTGTCACGGACACCCCAAAATTCGGTACGAACCCGAACTATACAGTTCGAGTTCGCTCATCCCTATCCGAGAGACAACCCCCAGTATGCATTCTATGATTTAAACTATTTGCAGCAAAAAATTGAAATTGTCAGGAATTCCTCTGAGTCCATCATACATATGCCTTAAACTTATATCCTGTTTACATTCCTTCTTGCTAAAAGACCAATCATGTCAACCCACTCCTCCCACTAGTATGGAGGTTATATAATGTGAAGCCCCAACCTAATAAATTAGAGATATGCTTTGACCTTATATAGAGTGTCAGTGTTGTTTCTCTCGCCATGCACGTATCTATCTATCTAATTTGAAGCAGTGTATCAACCTACCTGACTATTGATCAGAACCAGAACATTTTGGCGCCCAATGTGGGGCTCGAAGGTTGGACCCCCCCTGTTCCCATACCCCCAGAGATCAGACGTAGGAGGGGCTCACCAACGGACACCGGGATCGCTACCCGTGATATTAGGTAAGAAAAAAGAGTAATCTTGCCTATACTGTGTCCCCTGGTGCGGCAGCAGTTGGGGCGCCTTTGAGTGCACGCAAGAACCCCACAGTAACTGATGAGATTTTGATACACTGTGTTTTATGTGTTGTTATGACCTTGAGCAACTGTGTATAAACTACTGAGTTACAAAATAAGGAAGCTTACCTCATTTTCCTACATCGCGGTACAGCCAGAGGCGTCTGTCTGGATATTAGAAGGGGAGGAGGCGGTCATAACTGGTCCAAAGTTGTACTATGTGTCTGACTTAAATAAGAACTCAGGTAGTTCAGGAATACAGGGTCCAGCTAAAGGACCCGAAATATATCGGAAAGCAACATCGACAAATAACCTGCTACACTGGCAAAGCTTCCATCCTGATTCTCTGAAGAAAGGAATCCCGGTGGGACAATATCTTAGAGCCAGGCGGAATTGTTCCACCGAGGAAGCATTCCAAAAAGAATGTAGAAATTTATACTTACGATTTTATGAGAGGGGATACTCCAAAAAATGCCTGCATTGAGCTTATAATAAAGCCAGAAGAACAGAAAGAGTAGACCTATTGACAAATAAAAAAAGAGAGGGAGAGAAGATTATACGGTGTATAGGAACGTACGATACAGAACACAGTGGTATACAAAAAATTTTGAAACGGCACTGGCACATCTTGCAGGCCGATATAGATCTACAACAGGTAATACCAAAATACCCAGCTATAACATTTAGAAGAGGACAGAACCTAAAAGAAAAGTTAGTTCATAGCCACTATCAGCCTCATCAAACAGCTAAAAAAAAGTACGTGGCTGTCCCACAATGGTTCATACCCCTGTGGAGATTGTATCTTTTGTAGTCGGATGAAAATCACCAAAACCTTCATAAATCCAGTAGATGGGAAAAACTATGAAGTCAGGGACTACATTAATTGTAAGACAAAGGGGGTTGTATATGTTATCAGTTGCGAATGCCCCAAGTTGTATGTTGGGAAGACTATTCAGGAGTTGAGAAGAAGAATATCAAAGCATCTGAGTAGTATCAATACAGGAGAGGATACTAGCCTGGCCAGACATATGAGAGAAAAGCATAAGGACCACAACACCGATTTTAAATTTTGGGGACTGATAAGAGTCAAATCAGGACCACGTAAAGGAGATATAGACAAAAAACTCCAACAAGAAGAAACCAAATGGATTTACTTACTAAATAGTCTAGCCCCGAGAGGGCTAAATGAAGGGTTCACGTACTCGTCCTTCCTGTAGGTTATCAATATCCCCACCTAGGAAAAAAGAGAACAAAACTAAATAATAGAATTACCAATTCAAGTAGCAAATGACACTATCTTTTTTTATAAAATAGAGCAACCTCCTCTACGGTAAAAATTATCAAAAAAGATAATAAAAATAAAAATAAAATAATGGAACCCCTACTGGATAAAATGGCCTCTCCATCAAAACCTCATGAAATTCGAGCATAGGGAATATATAATGGAAGGTATAATCAGGTTTGGGGCAGATTGAGATCTGAAGGCAGAAAGGTACAAAGGATATCTAATGGAATGCCACTAATAGCTCATGTCCTTGGAGTATAGTTGTACCCATAATACATATTCTGCCAATTCTAAGGAATGGGACCAGGGATGTGGGGTGACTGTATCTGTCTCCCCCGCCCCCCCCCCCCCCTCGTGGGTCTAGTTCGTTATTTTGTCCCTATCCTTGATAACTAGTCCCCAATTCCCCCCCCCCTCCTCTTTCCATGGGTAAGTTTAATATAACGAATTATAAGAAAAAGTATAATAGTATAAAACAATAATAAACATGAGGTTAATAGAGAAGTCAGTGGGGATATATATTAGGCCAAATAGGGAAATACATTATTAGCATAATCTGGGAGTAGCCACTAGTAGGGAGAGAACGGAAGGTGGGCAGAAGGAGAAAGTATGGTTATAAGCAAATATCACCTGAGGAGAACCTCCAGTGAGAAGAATAAGAACAGGGATATCGTCACAGCCGGAGCCTAAGTCTGCGGGCATGCGCCGTAGCAAAGTGTCGGGTCCAGAATATGGAAGAGGCTGCGGACTAAGTCAGAGGGCATGCGCACAGACTTAGGCACCGGAGAATAACCATGCCTATTGGACATGCGTGGAATTACCTGATGACGAGGACCAATTAGAAAGAGGCAAATAGGAGGCAGCAGACGTCGGGCGGGCGGAGTCATGACGCAAGCAGGCGCCTCCTGATGACGTGGACCAATTAGAAGGAGGAAGTTAGGAGGTAGCTGATGTCGAGGGGAGGAGGTCATGACGAAAGCAGGCCGAACCGTACAATACATCCAACCAGCACTTGAATAAAACTCTCCACCACGCCCCCTAGTGAGGCCCCCAGTAATTACGTCATAAACAAAGATTTTATAAGCTAGCCGTGAGGAGGACACGTTCACACTCTGCCCTAACCCCTGAAGACGCCGTGATACTGCAAAACGTGAGGCTCTGAATTTTATGGCAGTAAATCACTGTGCCATAGTAGTGTAATAAAAATGAATCGCACTGAGCATATATAATATACAGGCAAGAGCGCAGCCTGTTGGCAAAAGTGTGTATCAGTCTAGAAACCTAGTCAGATGACAGTCCTGACAGGGTGGTCTAAAGTGACATATAAAGACCAGTGATCACTGAAAATTTTAACCAAACCAGCTATTTACACCAGAAATATTAAACAATAGGAAATAAAAGTTAAGTCTTAGCTAAGTAGGTAGGTGCAGGAAAAGTGGTGTAATTTAGTCCAAAAGGACATTAGTAGTAGTCAATGTTGGTTAACACACCATATCCCTGCTCTTAAAGGGGAAGTACAGTAATTGTAGTTAACCCCCGGTAACCCAGATCCCTCCGTCCTGCCTGTAAGCCCACAAGTTCAAGCACTCTATCCCATGATAAATCCTGATAGCACATTCAGTCTGCCACAGCAGGTTGTTCAAGTGATGGTCAGGAAGAAGAAGGAGGAGGATATGTGTCATTCACACCAAATCAGCTGTATTCAATTGTCAGTCAGTTGCCGGACCCAGAGACCCACCCCATGCCATTTTACCATAAATTAGATCAAATATACAAGACATATGGGTGTACGTGGTCAGATCTACAAAGTATACTAGAGTGAGAGACAGGGAGCCATATCTGGAAGGGGGGAGTGACATCATGACATTGGCATGTGTGATAAGAGAGAACAGTCTGCAAGGCCAAAGAGATAATTAAAAGAAGATTGTCGCATTCACACATGCAGGCAAGTAATACACTTGGACTGGGATGTCTCAGGGAGCACAGAATAGCCCCTCATGCTTTAGCAAAGCCATGTCCTCCGTGCTCCAACCATGGCAGGCAGACAACCCGGAGGTCGAATTCCTACAATACGTGGATGACCTCCTCCTTTGTGCGTCATGCTTTCAGGAATGTCTATCCTGCTCAATTTCTCTCCTACAGTTCCTGGCCGAATTGGGCTGCAAAACAAAACTCCAATTGTGTTTTACCCAAGGTAGTCTTTCTTGGCCACTGTATCGCCCAAGGTAGTAAACACTTGACGGATTCCAGGAAAAAGGCGGTTTCAAACATACGGATACGAGACACTCCACAGCAATTGCAGACTTTCTTAGGCCTCATTTCCTACTGCCGATCCTGGATCCCCCATGCCTCAGTGCTGATGCAGCCCCTATATGACTGTATTCCCCGGAATGCAACCTCTCCGTTCCAGTTAACAAGGGAGGCTAATGAGTCCTTTGACAAGTTGAAGACAGCAATTGCAACCGCTCCGGCCCTTGGGATTCCTAACTACAGCCTTCCCTTAACCCCTTAAGGACACAGGGCGTACAGGTACGCCCTTGTGCCCTGGTACTTAAGGACACAGGGCGTACATGTACGCCCTGTGCATTTTCAATCACCGCCGCGCGGCCGGCGGCGATCGGAACCCCGTGCCTGCTCAAATCATTGAGCAGGCACTTGGGGCAAATGCGTCGGGGGGTCCGGTGACCCCCCCATGTATGCGATCGCAGAAAACCGCAGGTCAATTCAGACCTGCGGTTTTCTGCGTTTCCGGGTTATTCGGGTCTCTGAAGACCCGATAACCCGGAACAGGATGGTGATGGTGGTGTGATTTCACTCCACCAATCACCATCCAGCGATCCTGAGTGGTGATGGTGACATCACCACTCAGGATCGCTTTCTGATTGGTCAGGGGGCGGTCCGGCGGCAGATTCAAAAGAGGCAGGCGCCCCTCTCCTCCTCCTTTTGTGTTCCAGCGCCGGAGGAGAGAGGAGCTGCCTGCACGTGTCCACCATCGCTGCCAGCACCCCTGATCTGTGCCCCCAGGACCCGATCTGTGCCCCCAGCACCCCCCATCAGGTACATAGGGACAGCTAGGGAAAGTTTGGGATAGGCAGGGAAAAAAAAGGGAAAGGTAGTTTTTTTGACTTTTTATTGCATCACCCCAGTTAGGGTGTCTGGGGTCCACAGCACAGCTGTGTGACCCTAGACCCCCCAGGGGTGCTGCCACTTGCCCCCCTCCCCCTGCCACTTGCCCCCCCCCCCCCACCTTTTTTGGGGTGCTTTTTTTTTTTTTTTTTTTTTTTTTGAGTTCGCTGACTGTGACCGGCACTTAGCGTCCGGCCACTGTTAGCGCATCGCACACCCCACCGCTGATCAACTTCGGACGGTTGATCAGCAGTTTTGAATTTTTTTTCCTCACTTTTTTGCCCTTTTTTTAGTTAGTTTTATTTATTTTTTTCTGTTAGTTTTAGGGTGAGTTCGTGAACACCCGTGCCCCCTCACACACGCACACCAAATAAAGAGTTACACACACGCACATATACACGCAGACACACACTCCCCTATGGCCCGCCGGACGTTCTCGGCCGAGGAGGCATACGCCCAGCTTGCCTCTGAGTCCGAGAGTCCCAGTGAGGATGAGGATGACCCCACATTCCTGTTGTCATCCGCATCCTCCTCATCATCTAGCGAAGATGATGAGCCCCCAAGGCGGCGGAGACGCCGCCAGGCGGAGCAAGGGGACCGCCATGTTAGGGACCCTGTGGCCCACACTAGTACGAGCAGCTCTGGGGCTCGTACTGGTTTCCCGGCCCACCAGTTAAATCCACCGGAGCACCCTGCCGGTGAACTTGTCTGGTGTAGCCCAGAGCGATACGAGCCCGTGATTCCTGATTTCGTAGGCCAATCAGGAATCCAGATTTCCACAGTGGGCTACACTGAATATGACTTTTTTTGTCATTTTTTCAGTGACCCACTGGTAAATCTGATGGTGGAGCAGACGAATCTGTACGCCCAACAGTTCGTCGCTCAACACCCGGGCTCCTTTTTGGCCAGGCCCGGTGGCTGGACGCCGGTCAGTGCAGCCGAAATGAGGACATTTTGGGGCCTCGTGCTGCATATGGGCCTGGTCAAGAAACCCAGTGCCAGGCTGTACTGGAGTGGGGACGTCCTATATCAGACCCCACTTTACAGTACGGTTATGACACGCTCCCGGTTTGAGGCCATCAGGAAATGTCTGCATTATTCCGATAATGCAGCATGTCCACCCCGAGGTGATCCTGCCCATGACCGTCTGTACAAGATACGGCCGGTCATCGATCACTTTGGGGCCAAATTCATGGAGGCCTATGTACCTGGAAGGGAGGTCGTGGTTGATGAGTCTCTCATTGCGTTCAAGGGGAGACTCATTTTCCGCCAGTATGTGCCTTCCAAGCGGGCGAGGTATGGCGTGAAGCTATACAAAATTTGTGAGAGTACCTCAGGGTACACTTACAAATTTCGTGTATACGAGGGGCGAGATTCCCGGATTCAACCCCCAGAATGTCCCCCCACTCTGGGTGTTACCGGGAAACTTGTGTGGGACCTTATGCACCCACTGCTGGATAAGGGTTACCACTTGTACGTGGATAACTTTTATACCAGTATCCCCTTGTTCCAGTCCCTTGCCGCCAGATCCACGTCCGCTTGTGGGACCGTGCGGAAAAATCAACGCGGCCTCCCTGCCCACCCCCTCCAGGTACCTATCCCCAGGGGTGAGACCCGTGCCCTTACCACTGGAAACCTGTTGCTGGTCAGGTATAAGGACAAGAGGGATGTCCTTATGCTGTCCACAATTCATGGTAACGGCATCACCCCTGTCCCTGTGCGAGGTACCGCGGCAACGGTCCTCAAGCCCGATTGTATCGTCGCCTACAATCGGTATATGGGAGGAGTTGATCTCTCGGATCAAGTCCTCAAGCCATATAACGCCATGCGCAAAACCCGGGCATGGTACAAAAAAGTTGCGGTCTACTTGGTACAGGTTGCCATGTACAACTCTTTTGTACTATCCCGAAGCGCTGGCAGCACAGGGACATTCCTCCAGTTCTATGAGGCAGTCCTCAAGGCCCTGATCTTTTCGGACCGGGAAAGAGCAGGCCGGAGTACCTCGGGAACTGTAGGCGCCCGGATCGTCCCTGGCCAACACTTTCCAGGTGTGGTCCCCCATACTGGAAAGAAGGGACGAACCCAAAAAAAGTGCAGAGTGTGTCGCAGGAGGGGGATACGGAAGGACACGACTACTCAGTGCGACACATGCCCCGATCATCCGGGCCTCTGCATTGACGGTTGCTTCAGGGAGTATCACACTTCCATGGAGTACTAAATTTATATCCCAATTTAGCACTGACATCGGATAAAAAAAAATGGTTCTCAGACTTGAGACACCCAAAAAAACTAAAATAATTTATTAAAAGTAGACATAGGTATTGCCGCGTCTGTAATAATCTCCTCTATAAAAATGCCCCATGACCTAACCCCCCAGATTAACACGGTCCAGAAAAAAAAAAAAGGTGCAAAAAAAGGTTTTTTTTGTCACCTTACATAATAAAAAGTTTAATAGCAAGCGATCAAAAAGTCATATAGCCCCCAAATTAGTGCCAATAAAACCGTCATCTCATCCCGCAAAAAATGAGCCCCCACATAAGATAATCAGATAAAAAAAAAAATAGAAAATGACTCTTAGACTTTAGAGATACAAATTTTTTTTTTAGGGTATCAAAAAGGATAATATAGTCTAAAACCTAAATAATTGTAAAAAAAAAGTTGACTTACTAGGTATCGCCACGTCCGTAAGAATCTCCTCTATAAAAATACCCCATGACCCAACCCCCCAGATTAACACAGTAAAAAAAAAAAAAAAAAATAGGTGCAAAAAAATTTTTTTTTTTGTCACCTTACATAACAAAAAGTTTAATAGCAAGCGATCAAAAAGTCATATAGCCCCCAAAATAGTGCCAATAAAACCGTCCGCTCATCCCACAAAAAATGAGCCCCCACATAAGATAATTGGCTAAAAGAAAATAAAAAAAATGACACTTAGACTTTAGAGATACCCAAAAAAAAAAGTTGTATCAAAAAAGATAATATAGTCAAAAACCTAAATAATTGTAAAAAAAAGTAGACTTATTAGATATTGCCGCGTCCGTAAGAATCTCCTCTATAACAATATCCCATGACCTAACTACCCAGATTAACACGGTTAAAAAAAAAACAAAAAAACGGTGCCAAAACCGCTATTTTTGGCACTTTTCCATTTCAGTCCGTTTTTTCCGGTAACAAAACAAGGGTTAACAACCAAACAAAAGTTAAAATTTATTACCCTGATACTGCAGTTTACAGAAACGCCACATTTGTGGTCGTAAACTGCTGTATCCGTAAAAGGGAGGCTGCAAAAGGAAAGGACCGACATGGTTTCTGGAAGGCCGATTTTGATGGCCTTTTTTATTGACACCATATCCCTTTTGAAGCCCCCCTGATGCCCCCCTAGAGTAAAAACTCCCTAAAATTGACCCCATCTAAGAAACTACACCCCTCAAGGTATTCAAAAATGATTATACAAACTTTATTAACCCTTTAGGTGTTCCTCAACAGTTAATGGCAAATGGAGATGAAATATCAGAATTTCAATTTTTGGTAACCTTACCTCACAAAAATGTAATATAGAGCAACCAAAAATTATATTTACCCTAAAAATACTCCCCCAAAAAATGCCACCTTATCCCGTAGTTTCCAAAATGGGGTCACTTTTAGGGAGTTTCGACTCCAGCGGTGCATCAGGGGGGTTGAAACAGGACACAGTGTAAATAAACCGGTCCATAAAAATCAGCCCTCCAAAAACCAAACGGCGCACCTTTCACTCTACGCCCCGCTGTGTGGCCGTACAGTAGTGTACGGCCACATATTGGGTGTTTCTGTAAACGGCAGAGTCAGGGTAATAAAGATACAGTCTTGTTTGGCTGTTAACCCTTGCTTTGTTAGTAGAAAACATGGGTTAAAATGGAAAATAAGGCAAAAAAATGAAATTTTCCAATTTCATCCCCATTTGCCAATAACTCTTGTGCAACACCTAAAGGGTTAACGACGTATGTAAAATCAGTTTTGAATACCTTGAGGGGTGTAGTTTCTTAGATGGGGTCACTTTTAGGGAGTTTCGACTCCAGGGGTGCATCAGGGGGGTTGAAACAGGACACGGTGTAAATAAACCGGTCCATAAAAATCAGCCCTCCAAAAACCAAACGGCGCACCTTTCACTCTACGCCCCGCTGTGTGGCCGTACAGTAGTGTACGGCCACATATTGGGTGTTTCTGTAAACGGCAGAGTCAGGGTAATAAAGATACAGTCTTGTTTGGCTGTTAACCCTTGCTTTGTTAGTAGAAAACATGGGTTAAAATGGAAAATAAGGCAAAAAAATGAAATTTTCCAATTTCATCCCCATTTGCCAATAACTCTTGTGCAACACCTAAAGGGTTAACGACTAATGTAAAATCAGTTTTGAATACCTTGAGGGGTGTAGTTTCTTAGATGGGGTCACTTTTAGGGAGTTTCGACTCCAGGGGTGCATCAGGGGGGTTGAAACAGGACACGGTGTAAATAAACCGGTCCATAAAAATCAGCCCTCCAAAAACCAAACGGCGCACCTTTCAATCTACGCCCCGCTGTGTGGCCGTACAGTAGTGTACGGCCACATATTGGGTGTTTCTGTAAACGGCAGAGTCAGGGTAATAAAGATACAGTCTTGTTTGGCTGTTAACCCTTGCTTTGTTAGTAGAAAACATGGGTTAAAATGGAAAATAAGGCAAAAAAATGAAATTTTCCAATTTCATCCCCATTTGCCAATAACTCTTGTGCAACACCTAAAGGGTTAACGACGTATGTAAAATCAGTTTTGAATACCTTGAGGGGTGTAGTTTCTTAGATGGGGTCACTTTTAGGGAGTTTCGACTCCAGGGGTGCATCAGGGGGGTTGAAACAGGACACGGTGTAAATAAACCGGTCCATAAAAATCAGCCCTCCAAAAACCAAACGGCGCACCTTTCACTCTATGCCCCGCTGTGTGGCCGTACAGTAGTGTACGGCCACATATTGGGTATTTCTGTAAACGGCAGAGTCAGGGTAATAAAGATACAGTCTTGTTTGGCTGTTAACCCTTGCTTTGTTAGTAGAAAACATGGGTTAAAATGGAAAATAAGGCAAAAAAATGAAATTTTCAAATTTCATCCCTATTTGCCAATAACTCTTGTGCAACACCTAAAGGGTTAACGACGTATGTAAAATCAGTTTTGAATACCTTGAGGGGTGTAGTTTCTTAGATGGGGTCACTTTTAGGGAGTTTCGACTCCAGGGGTGCATCAGGGGGGTTGAAACAGGACACGGTGTAAATAAACCGGTCCATAAAAATGAGCCCTCCAAAAACCAAACGGCGCACCTTTCACTCTACGCCCCGCTGTGTGGCCGTACAGTAGTGTACGGCCACATATTGGGTGTTTCTGTAAACTGCAGAGTCAGGGTAATAAAGATACAGTCTTGTTTGGCTGTTAACCCTTGCTTTGTTAGTAGAAAACATGGGTTAAAATGGAAAATAAGGCAAAAAAATGAAATTTTCCAATTTCATCCCCATTTGCCAATAACTCTTGTGCAACACCTAAAGGGTTAACGACGTAATGTAAAATCAGTTTTGAATACCTTGAGGGGTGTAGTTTCTTAGATGGGGTCACTTTTAGGGAGTTTCGACTCCAGGGGTGCATCAGGGGGGTTGAAACAGGACACGGTGTAAATAAACCGGTCCATAAAAATCAGCCCTCCAAAAACCAAACGGCGCACCTTTCAATCTACGCCCCGCTGTGTGGCCGTACAGTAGTGTACGGCCACATATTGGGTGTTTCTGTAAACGGCAGAGTCAGGGTAATAAAGATACAGTCTTGTTTGGCTGTTAACCCTTGCTTTGTTAGTAGAAAACATGGGTTAAAATGGAAAATAAGGCAAAAAAATGAAATTTTCCAATTTCATCCCCATTTGCCAATAACTCTTGTGCAACACCTAAAGGGTTAACGACGTATGTAAAATCAGTTTTGAATACCTTGAGGGGTGTAGTTTCTTAGATGGGGTCACTTTTAGGGAGTTTCGACTCCAGGGGTGCATCAGGGGGGTTGAAACAGGACACGGTGTAAATAAACCGGTCCATAAAAATCAGCCCTCCAAAAACCAAACGGCGCACCTTTCACTCTATGCCCCGCTGTGTGGCCGTACAGTAGTGTACGGCCACATATTGGGTATTTCTGTAAACGGCAGAGTCAGGGTAATAAAGATACAGTCTTGTTTGGCTGTTAACCCTTGCTTTGTTAGTGGAAAACATGGGTTAAAATGGAAAATAAGGCAAAAAAATGAAATTTTCAAATTTCATCCCTATTTGCCAATAACTCTTGTGCAACACCTAAAGGGTTAACGACGTATGTAAAACCAGTTTTGAATACCTTGAGGGGTGTAGTTTCTTAGATGGGGTCACTTTTAGGGAGTTTCTACTCCAGGGGTGCATCAGGGGGCTTCAAATGGGACATGGTGTAAATAAACCAGTCCATAAAAATCAGCCCTCCAAAAACTAAACGGCGCACCTTTCACTCTATGCCCCGCTGTGTGGCCGTACAGTAGTTTACGGCCACATATTGGGTGTTTCTGTAAACGGCAGAGTCAGGGTAATAAAGATACAGTCTTGTTTGGCTGTTAACCCTTGCTTTGTTAGTGGAAAAAATGGGTTAAAATAAAAAATTTGACAAAAAAAAGAAATTCTCAAATTTCATCCCCATTTGCCAATAACTCTTGTGCAACACCTAAAGGGTTAACAACGTATGTAAAATCAGTTTTGAATACCTTGAGGGGTGTAGTTTCTTAGATGGGGTCATTTTTGGGTGGTTTCTATTATGTAAGCCTCGCAAAGTGACTTCAGACCTGAACTGGTCCCTAAAAATGTCGTTTTTGTAAATTGCTGAAAAATTTCAAGATTTGCTTCAAAACTTCTAAGCCTTATAACATCCCCAAAAAATAAAATATCATTCCCAAAACAATTCAAACATAAAGTAGACATATGGGGAATGTAAAGTCATCACAATTTTTGGGGGTATTACTATGTATTACAGAAGTAGAGAAACTGAAACTTTGAAATTTGCTAATTTTTCCAAAAATTTGTTAAATTAGGTATTTTTTGGTGCAAAAAAAAATATTTTTTTGACTTCATTTCACCAGTGTCATGAAGTACAATATGTGACGAAAAAACAATCTCAGAACGGCCTGGATAAGTCAAAGCGTTTTAAAGTTATGAGCACTTAAAGTGACACTGGTCAGATTTGCAAAAAATGGCCTGGTCCTAAGGTGTAAAAAGGCTGTGTCCCTAAGGGGTTAAGGCTGTATGTCATGGAACGTCAAGGTCACTCTACTGAAGTTCTTACACAAACTCATGGTGGACACAACAGACCACTTGGCTACTACTCTAAGCGCCTTGACCCTGTAGCCAGAGCTGCCCCTTCCTGTGTCAGAGCGGTCCATGCTGCCAGCTCTCTTCTGGACATCACATCTGACGTTGTGCTTGGGCACCCCCTCACTATTTTGGCTCTGCATGACATCTCTGCCATCCTCTAATTTTTACAGAGACAGACAGCACTCAGTTTATGCTTGTGAAATCAGTGAATTTTTTATTATTATTCAGCCGGTCATAATTAAGCAACGTTTCGGGTCATACAAGAAAGACCCTTCATCAGGCCACTGTGTAGCGCTGTAATGGGGCAGCCGGCATGTCAAGTTCAAGTTCCTGAGGTGGAGCCGGGAATAAACCTAGACGTGCACCCGAAAGTGTCCGAACTATAGGTGTCTGTGCTGTGACCTTACTAATTAAGACATATGGATCTCTGCCATCTTCCAGCAGACACAACCCAAACGCCTCACTGCACAACGCCATCTCCAGCTGCAGTCTAGTCTGCTCCTGCCAGATAATGTCACCATTCAGAAATGTCAAATCCTTAACCCTGCTGCACTCCTTCCTCTTCCAAGGGGGAAATATACTAGAGATTCAGGATAAGCTTCTGAAGATTTTATTGATCTGCATGCTGAAGAAGATCTTCATGAAGAAGAACCATGGACCTCAACTGACTCTTTACCAGGAACAGGATCATTATTGCATCACAATGATGAAAGCTGAAGTAGGGACACCACCATCGGTCCAAGAACTCCTCTGACAAACCCTCATTGGATTCTCTTTGTGGACGGCTCAAGATACGCAGATGACAAAAGGGAAATTCCATACAGGCATGGCAGTCACTAGTGAGCATGAAGTGCTGTGTGCAAGACAATTGCGCCCAGACCAGTCAGCACAGGAGGCTGAACTCATTGCCCTCACTGAAACCTGCCTCATGGCAAAAGATTCCACTGCTAATATCTACACGGATACCAGATATGCCTTTGGTATTACATCACAGCCGCAGGAACCCCAATCAAAAATGCATCAGCAGTAGCGGCCCTAATAGCAGCAGTACTCCTGCCCACTCAAGTGGCAGTGATCAAGGTAAAGGCCCATACACGAACTGACACTCCTGAGGCCAGAGGAAATGCCCTAGCTGATCAAACAGCGAAGAGAGTAGCAATGGAAGAGGAAGGAGCCCAGACAGAACAGATCCTGACAGTACAAGAAGATCTGGAGCAAGAGGATGTCACATGGGACCTACTGAAACAAATGCAGAAACAGGCCACTCCCTGGGAAAAGGAAACCTGGTTGAAAGAGTCAGCCCTCGAAGAATAATCAAGACTCTGCACACAGCGAAAGAGAGTATGCCTACCCAGAACTCTCTATCCCCTAATAGCCGCAATAGCTCATGGGCCCACCCACCAATCCAAAACCATCATGAAAGAGCTAATTGATAAAATATGGGTGGCCCCAGGGATCACCCAGGTCTTGGTGAGACATACTCAAGCATGCCTCATCTGAGGTAGAGGTAGAACCAAGCCCATGCCCCAGAAAAGTCTCTCAAAGGCCTTATATCCCTTTCAGAGGATACAAATCAAACATATCCAGATGCCAATGTGCCAAGGGTTTCAATATGTGCTGGTAGGGATAGACTTGTTAGGGATAGACTCTGGGTGGCCAGACACCTACCCCGTCCGAAATCAGACGGCAACTACTACTGCTAAAAAACTGATGCAGGAGCTTGTCTGTAGGTTCGGGGTACCTGAGATCATTGAGAGTGATTAGGGCCCAGCATTCACTGCCAGATTAACCCAAGAAGTCTGGAAAATGGTAGGGTCGCACATGGCGTATCGCACCACCTACAGGCCCCAAAGCAGTGGCAAAGTTGAAAGATTGAATGGGGTGTTGAAGACAAAAATGTTGAAGATGATCAGGGAGACAGGGCTCAATTGGGTTCAGTGCTTGCCTATAGCACTCTTTTAAGTGAGGCACACCCCAAGGCCTCCACACAAACTGACACCATATGAGATCCTATTTGGGACATGACCAAGAATGGGACAGTATTTCCTTCAACAGTTCCAAATGTATTATGAATCTGTTGCGAAATATGTGATAGCTCTGAGTAAACAATTGTCTAACATACATGCACAAGTTTTCTCTTTCATTCCAGATCCCAACTCCCTAGAAGGAAGCCACATACGAGTGCCAACTCCAGATATCGAGGGAACCACCGCTGAATCTGCATGATGTCTTTTGCAACAGTTATCGCTCTGCTACTTTTTGTCTACACCTTCATGGTCACACATACACAGAATCTTCCAAAGACAGGAGAACAAGCGGCCACCACCCAACAAAAAGAGAAGGATCGAAGTATATGGGAAATAGCTTACCCTCTCACAGCCACAGAAAGGTGCTCAAGTCGGAATTGACTCACCCTTCAAAATACATATAACATATGGTACCAAGAGACTGGCACACTAAACATATGGAGAAAGATGGCCAGGTTCAACAACAGCAGAATGTATTTTACATACAAATAAAATTAGACAGATAAAATCTTACTGCAATAATAAAATATGGTCAATGTGGTAAATTGGTTGTCTCCCGACGGCTTTTTCAGATGTGGATGGGGTGCAGGAAAACTAAATTTCCCAAATAAAACAACAGAAATTACCTTGACGCAAAACTCTTTTTCCATGAAAAACATTTCATGACGTAACTCCATCTATCTGATCCGATGCCCATGCCCAAAACAATATATTGGAAGAACAAAGAGGCAGTTAGAAACCAGAATATCTGAACATCTAGGCAATATAGCAAAGGGTTGTGAAAACAATGCCCTATCGAAACATTTCAAAGAGGTACATAATAAAGACTGCAAAGGTCTGTACTTTTTGGCGTTGGATCAGATAGAACATGACTGGAGGGGTGGCAACCATATCATATTTCAAAGATTACCTAGGAATTTTTCCGCGAACAGATACAAATGACTTTTGGTATTAAGCACTCCATTAATCTCCAAAGGTGTATTTAATTTTATGTTATAATCACTGATGATATATTATGCGAATTTATTGATGTTTTAGATATCTATTTGAATGTTCACTATACCACACTGAACATATTTTTATTATTGCAGTAAGATTTTATCTGTCTAATTTTATTTGTATGTAAAATAAATTCTGCTGTTGTTGAACCTGGCCATCTTTCTCCATATGTTTAGTGTGCCAGTCTCTTGGTACCAAAAAGAGAAGGGTGGCTACATATTGACCACTTTCTGGTTTAATTCCTCCAGTACTCACGTGGCTACCTTCAAATTTGATTACTGCAGTCTAGTATTGTGCCCAATGTAGCATGTACAGTCCTGATCAAAAGTTTAAGACCACTTGAAAAATGGCAAAAAAATCATATTTAGCATGGCTGGATCTTAACAAGGTTCCAAGTAGAGCTTCAACATGCAACAAGAAGAAATGAGAGTGAGACAAAACATTTTTTGAGCATTAAATTAATTGAAAATAATGATTAAACTGAAACAGGCTGTTTTTCAGCTGATCCAAATTTTAGGACCACATGCCTTTAAAAGGCCAAATCTGTGCAAAGATGTGGATTCATTGTCATTTTCTGTCAGGTAGTCACATGTTGTGATGGCAAAGGCAAAAAAAGTTCCCTTTTTGAACATGGTCGGGTTGTTGAACTGCATAAGCAGGGTCTCTCAGAGCGCGCTATCGCTGCTGAGGCGGGACGCAGTAAGACAGTCATTTGGAATTTCTTAAATGATCCTGAGGGTTATGGAACAAAAAAGTCAAGTTGAAGACCCAAAAAAATATCATCAGCACTGAGCCGGAGGATCCAATTGGCTGTCTGTCAAGACACTGGACGATCCTCGACCCAAATTAAGGCCCTTACTGGTGCTGACTGCAGCCCCATAACCATCAGACGGCATCTGAGACTGAAGGGCTTCAAAAACAAAAAACAAACAGTGTAACTCGTGGGGAGAAGTTTGCTGGAACATGGGTGACATCTGTGTGTTGTTCCTCCGGAAGGGGGTTGGCTGCGGCAGGTAAGTGTGTTTCTGGTGTTTTTACCTGCCGAATCTGTTGCTGCATATGGTCTTTTCCTTTCCCTGCTGCTAGGCCATTTAAGACTCCTGTTCATCCGTGTCTGGGAAGAACAGGTCGTCTCTCCCCTGCTCCTATGTGAGGGATTATCAGGGCGACTCAGGGCCAAAGGTATCCTGGTATGAGCCGTCCTACCATCCAGGTCCGCTCATATGGTGAGAAGTTAGGGTGATGATTAGGGACGCTTTAGGAGGTGACCTGCTCCCTGATTCTGACGTCCTGGCCTAACTGCTTCCCCATTATACTTGACATTGTACGGTGGGGGGCTTCCCCCACTCCCCACACTGACGAGACAGAGGTGTGAAGAAGATCCACTTACCGGACAGATGGAGGAGCTGATGAAGAAGCTGATCCTGCACGCAGAGTCAAGAGGAGGGGAGGCGTGGCTCCAGCTCTGCTTAGCTGACGGCCTGTCAGGCAAAGAGGAGGAGGTGGGACCACATGGTGACGCTCAGTGCAGTGACGTCATCGGTGAAGCGACAGCTGCTGCATCAGGAAGCACTTCTCATTGCGCTGAAGAACCCATCAGGTCTCCAGGAGAATGAAGAGGCCCAGAAGGTCCTACCCTCCCCTGGACGGGCGGCATTGCAGTCTGGGGTCTTGAGTAGAGAGCCGCAGCCAGCCTCCAACCCACCTATGGAGGATACAGCCCAGGATCTAGGTGAGAAGATATGTGGGCAGAGCATGTCCTTGCCCACCAACTTGGGGAATGCGGATAACAAACTTCTGCTTAGTTTAGCCAAGCTTTTTTCTAAATGAGCTTCAGCTTCTGTGCCCATACAGGTAAATCAGCCTGCAGCTGTATGGTGTGATCTGCCTTCTGCTGCAGTGGCTGATAAGGTACAGGATAGGTTATTAGATAATAGTAGAATTGGTGTATCTGAAACCTGCTTAAAGTAGGCTATGACATGTTACGGTATCCCTTTGGAGTTTCATTTATCCCAAACAGTGAAGGAAAAAATTTGAAGAAGAGAGTATGTTGATATTTTATCATTCTGCCAAAGAACCTTTTAAAAATGAAAAGAAAGTGGATGAAAAAGAAGAGGATGGGAAAAGGCTTGCACCACGGTCGTTCAATAATTGGCTGCAGGTAGGGTTGAGAGAACCCAAACTGTAAAGTTCGGGTTCGTACCGAACTTTAGGATTTTGGGACCCCGGACCCGAATCCGAACATTTCAGTGAAAGTTTGGGTTCGGTGTTTGCCGCTTTTTGAAAGGCTGCACAGCAGCCAATTAACAAGCGTCATACTACTTGCCCCAAGAGGCCATCACAGCCATGCCTACTAATGGCATGGCTGTGATTGGCCAGAGCTGCATGTGACCCAGGCTCTATATAAGCTTGAGTCACGTAGCGCTGCACGTCACTCTGCTGTTACAAGTGTAGAGAGAGTATGCTGCTGGACTTGTGATTTCAGGGAGAGAATAGGGGAGAATCTAACTCAGCGATCTACAGACAAATAGTTGTGTGGGTGCAGGGCACTATCGTTTTACCCTGCCCTGAGCTCATTGACCAAAAAATACTAACTTTTAGAATTCTGTTAGTTAGGTGGGTGGCGGCGGCAGCCATTTTATGCATGCTCAGTGCATGCATAGTATTTTCCAGATCTGCAAGTGTTAAATTCATGTTTAATATATACAGTTTTCATATTCTGTTAGCAAAAAAATACTTTTTTGGCAATCTACAACATCTCAATTCAATGTAGGAATGTGGAACCTACACTCCCTGAAGTGTATGGTAGCCGTCATGGCACCTAACAGGTAGAATTTAGCGTAGGAACCAGTCTAACAGAGATCGCCTTGACGCTCAGCAGATGGGCTCAAATAATTTTGTACAAAACGATTTGCCAAGTATCTCGCACTTATAGTGTAGCACTCGTTATTATTATGCAATTTTGTACTCTATATTTCAGGTAATTGTCGCATTGCATGTTTCTGTCTTTTAATGTTGTTCCCTGCCATAGCAATGTGCTCCTGCGGTTTGGTATGTGCTGACTGACCCCCTTTTTTGGTTTTTCTTTGCAGTTTGTACTGGAGGTGCTGCTGCTTTCTCAGTCATACACTCCTGACCACCCTGTCTGCCCTATAGGCTGATTTTAATTAGTGTTAGTACATAGTCAGGCCTGCTCCCCCTCACTCACTGAAGCCATGGCACCAGGAGTGAGATAGTTTGTGGACTCTCACTGCAGTCCTTGGTAGCCGTTTGGCACCGGTGGTGTTGTGGAGTGGGCCTGCTGTGTAACCTACACTCCCTGAAGTGTGTGGTAGTCGTCATGGCACCTAACAGGTAGAATTCAATGTAGGAATGTGGAACCTACACTCCCTGAAGTGTATGGTAGCCGTCATGGCACCTAACAGGTAGAATTTAGCGTAGGAACCCGTCTAACAGAGATCGCCTTGACGCTCGGCAGACGGGCTCAAATAATTTTGTACAAAACGATTTGCCAAGTATCTCGCACTTATAGTGTAGCACTTGTTATTATTATGAAATTTTGTACTCTGTATTGCAGGCAATTGTCGCATTGCATGTCTTTGTCTTTCAATCTACAACATCTGTATTAGTCAGTGTGCAATTTAAAGGGCTTCTGTCACCCCCCAAAAGTCATTTTTAAATGTTTGGCTACTTAAGATTCTTATACAGCGATTTTTCAATATATAGGGCTCTTAGCCTTTTTCGTTCACTAGTTTCTTTAAAAAACGGACTTTTATAATATGTAAATTACCTCTCTACCAGCAAGTAGGGTGGTTACTTACTCGTAGCAGCCGCACGCATTCTGCTTTAAAAAAAAGCCCCTCCTCCTGTTGATTGACAGGGCCAGCGATCGCTCTCGTCCTCTGGCCGGCCCTGTCTGCGTTATTAATCTCGCGCCTGCGCACTGCAGGTGCACTGAGGAAAGAGCGGCTGAGCGAGCGTCCTCCTATCAGTGCGCCTGCACCGACTGAAGACCGGTACGGCGAAGGCGCAAAATTTATAACGCAGACAGGGCCAGCCAGAGGACGAGAGCGATCGCTGGATGCTACCAGCAAGTAACCGCCCTACTTGCTGGTAGAGAGGTAATTTACATATTATAAAAGAAACTAGTGAACGAAAAAGGCTAAGAGCACTATATATTGAAAAATCGCTGTATAAGGATTTTAAGTAGCAAAAAAACTAAAAATGACTTTTGGGGGGTGACAGAAGCCCTTTAAGGTAGAAATACACCCATCATTTTCTGGGGTTTGAAAAACACATATTTTTTTTTCAAAAAACTGTATTTTCCAGATCTGCAAATGTTAAATTCAAGTTTAATATATACAGCTTTCATATTCTGTTAGCAAAAAATACTTTTTTTGGCAATCTACAACATCTGTATTAGTCAGTGTGCAATTTAAGGTAGAACTACACCCATCATTTTCTGGGGTTTGAAAAACACACTCTTGACAAAAAACACTATTTTTAGGCCTTGCAGCATCAGCACGTATGAAATGACAGGCTTATATACTGCTTACTAATGTGGGCCCAAAAAATGTTGTTGCCAGCCTTTGATGCAGATGTCATTGTGAGATACACCCTTAATATATTTGGGTTACATTCAGAGATTTTAAATACCACCATTTGGTGCACCAATATTGAATTCAGGCCTACACTGGTTCAGGCCCTGTGAGATACCCCCTCTACATACAGGGGTTTGAATTAGGCATTTGAAATACAGCCATTTGAAATACAGCCATTTTGTGCAAAGATATATTTACTTCAGGCCTACAGAGGTTCAGGGCGTGTGTGATACCCCTACATACAGGGGTTTGAATTAGGCATTTGAAATACAGCCATTTGAAATACAGCCTTTTTGTGCAAAGATATATTTACTTCAGGCCTACACTGGTTCAGGGCGTATGTGATCCCCCCAATACATACAGTGGTTTTAATCAGGCATTTGGAATACAGCCATTTGAAATACAGCCTTTTTGTGCAAAGAAATCTTTAATTGAGGCCTAGTCTGGTTCAGGCCGTGTGAGATGCACACTTTACATACTGTCGTTCTTTTCTACTAATAATTAAACACCCATTTAGGGCAAGATCCTAAATTAAAAAAATATGAGGAGAGCGTCAAATAAGGGACGTGGCCCAGGTCAACTCGTGGTGCTGCTGGTGGAGCTCCTGTTGCAGGGAGAGGACGTGGTCGATCTGTGCCATCTACACGCACAAGTGAAACCCCTTCCTCAGGTGCGAGTAGGTGACAAAACCTGCAGCGGTATTTGGTCGGGCCTAATGCGGCTCTACGAATGGTGAGGCCTGAACAAGTACAAGCGATAGTAGTTTGGGTTGCTGACAGTGGATCCAGTTCCTTCACACCCAGTCTCATGCTGAAAGACCACAGTTAGCACCTGCAGCCGATGTCCATCAGTCTTTCACCTCACTCCCTTGCAAATCAGCCAAGCAGTCTGAGCCCCAAGTCATGCAGCAGTCTCTTCTGCTTTTTGATGACTCTGTTAGCAGGGTTTCCCAGGGCCATCCACCTAGCCCTGCCCCAGAAGTGGAAGAGATTGAGAGCACTGATGCCCAACCACTTATTTTTCAACATGAGTACATGGGAGGATTATCGCAGCAGGTCTCGGATGATGACGAAACACAGGTGCCAACTGCTGGGGCTTTAGAAAGTGTGCAGACTGACGAGGAAGTCAGGGGTAAAGACTGGGTGGAAGAGGATGTGGAGGACGATGGGGTCCTCGACCCCAAATAGAATCAAGGTCATGCGAGTGACCGATGTAGTTCAGAGGAAGAGGTGGTAGTCGCACAGAGCCACCAGCACAGCAGAAGAGGGAGCGGGGTGCAAAAGCAGCGCAGCCGTCCTCTAGACAGTACGCCTCCTACTGCCCACCGCAGCAAGGGACCGAGCACACCAAAGCCAGCTCCAAGGAGTTCCCTGGTGTGGCAGTTCTTCAGACAATGTGCTGACGACAAGACACGAGTGGCTTGCACGCTGTGCAATCAGAGCCTGAAGCGAGGCATAAACGTTCTCAACCTGAGCACAACCTGCATGACCAGGCATTTAAGTGCAAAGCACGAGCTGCAGTGGAGTAGATACTTCAAAAACCAAGAAAGGTCTCTGGCTTCTCCTGCTTCCTTTTCTGCTGCAGTCGCAGCCTCTTCATCCACCTCTGGAGTGACAGTGCCACCTGGCACCTCACAAACAGAGGATCTGCCACCAACACCGACACCTGGGTCACCAAGCATCTCCACAATGTCCCACGGAGGAATTCAGCTCGCCATATCCCAAATGCTGGAGAAAAAGAGGAAGTACCCCCCTACCCACCTGCGATCCCTAGCCCTGAATGCCAGCATTTATAAATTACTTGCCTTTGAAATGCTGTCATTCCGTCTGGTTGAGACGGATAGTTTTAAAGGCCTTATGGCGGTGGCTGTCCCACAGTAGTGATGAGCGGGAGGTGCCATATTCGATTTCGCGATATTTCGCGAATATTCGAATGAATATTCGTGTTATATTAGTCAAATCGAATATTCGTAATTATTCCAATTATCGCGAATAATATACGAATTTTTTTTCGCGTATTGCGATTATTTATCTTGATAGTATAAGGCAACTTTCCTATGCTAATTGGCTATGGCTAGGCTAATATGTGTATTTTACGAAATTTTGTGATTTGCTCTAACTTCGTCTCTTAGAATATTACGAATATTCTAAAAGACGAAGTTAGAGCAATATTACGAAATTTCGTAAAATGCACATATAGATTGTAATTTAGCTAATATAGTGCTATAATCCCTTTTTTTGCCTCTAAATTTTTTTTGCCTCTTCTGAACTTAAGTTTTGTAAAATATGTACACTATTAAAAAATATTACTATAGCAGTATATTAGCTTAAATACAATCTATGTGTATTTTACGAAATTTCGTAATATTGCTCTAACTTAGCACAGCTATATTCCATATTAGGCTAGAATATGGAATATAGCAGTGCTAAATTGAAATCTTCATGCGATTATTTTGTGTTATATTATTCGCATCGCAATTTGCGAAATTTCGTAAAATACACATATAGATTAGATTGTAATTTAGCTAATATGGAATATAGCAGTAAGTTGAAAACGCCACTGACTGGAGCAGCCAGGAAGCCAGGAATCCAAAGGACAGGTAAGAACAACTTTAAAGAAGTGGGAAAGAAAAAAATATAATAATAAAAAAAAAAATAACGAATATTCGAATTCGCGAATTTATAGAACGATATTCTAAATATTCGCGAAATCTCGAAATTGCGATATTCGAGAAAAAAATTCGCAATTCGAATATTCGCGCTCAACACTATCCCACAGTACATCGTGCCCAGCCGCCACTACTTTTCAAGGCGAGCCATCCCTTCCCTTCACAGCCAAGTAGGGGACAAAATCAGGTGTGCACTGTGCAACGCAATCTGTGGCAAGGTGCACCTGACTACGGATACGTGGACCAGTAAGCACGGTCAGGGCCGTTATATCTCCATAACAGCACACTGGGTAAATGCAGTGGCGGCTGGGCCTGAGGCGGATAGCAGTTTGGCGCATGTCCTTCCACCACCAAGGATTGCAGGGCGCTTCAGTTTGCCCCCTGTTGCTTCCCCCTCCTACTCTGCTTCCTCATCCTCTACCAGCTCCTCATCCGGTCAGCGTAACACCTTCACCACCAACTTCAGCACAGCCAGGGGTAAACTACAGCAGGCAGTTTTAAAACTTATCTGTTTGGGGGACAAACCCCACACCGCGCAGTAGCTGTGGACGGGCCTTGAACAACAGACCGATGAGTGGTTTGTGCCAGTCAACCTCAAGCCCGGCCTGGTGGTGTGCGATAATGGTCGAAATCTCGTAGCAGCTCTGGGACTAGCCGGTTTAATGCACATCCCTTGCCTAGCGCATGTGCTGAATTTGGTGGTGCAGAGATTCCTTAAAAATTACCCCGACATGTCAGAGCTGCTGCATAAAGTGCGGGCCGTCTGTGCACGCTTTCGGCGTTCTCACCCTGCTGCTGCTCGCCTGTCAGCGCTGCAGCGGAACTTCGGCCTTCCCACTCACAGCCTCATATGCGATCGGCCCACAAGGTGGAACGCCACCTTGCACATGCTGGCCAGACTGTGCGAGCAGCAGCAGGCGACAGTGGAGTTTTAGCTGCAGCATGCACGGTGAATCGCTCGGCGGAACAGCACCACTTCACCACCAATGACTGGGCCTCCATGCGAGACCTGTGTTCCTTGTTGCGCTGTTTCGAGTACTCCACCAACATGGCCTGTGCCGATAACGTCGTTCTCAGCGTTACTATCCCACTTCTATGCCTCCTTGAAAAAACGCTTCTGGCGATGATGGAAGAGGATGTGGCACAGGAGGAGGAGAAGTAAGAGGGATAATTTCGTAGGGTTTCCGGCCAGTCATTCCCAAGTGGCTCCGCGGGTGGGTTCCTGCACCCACAAATCCAAGGTACACAATTATCCAGCCAGGGCACAGTTCTGGAGGATGAGGAGGTGGAGGATGCGGAGGAGGAGATGCAGGAGGAGGAACCATGTTCACAGCAGGGTGGCACCCAGACCAGCTCATGGCCATCACTGGTGCGTGGATGGGTGGATACAGAGGACACAGACGATACACCTCCCACAGAGGACAGCTTTTCATTGCCTCTGGGCAGCCTGGCACTGTCACGAGGGTGTCAAGAGCCAAGTCTGACTCCGTTATACCCGGGGTCAGGAAGTCGCAGCTGGTGGCTGCGCGCTCTATGTCTAAACATAGTGTTGTTTCTTAATGGTATCTTTCTGGGTTTGCCTTGCAATCCTTTTTGGCTCACTCAGGGATTCGTAGCTTCTTCTCTTCAGCTGTTTCTTGTCTAGCACTCCCAACCTCCTTATATTCCGCTCTCCCACTTCTCTGGTTGCCAGATATAGAGCTTCCTGCCTGGACTTCTATACTGACCCACTGGAGCTGTGTAGCTGTGATTCCTGGTTGTTGTTCCAGAGCGTTACCCTCCGGATCCCTGTTGGGCTTTTGCTGTCCGCTGTTGTCGCCATCCTGGGATTATATGTTTTGTCTGTATTGTCTGTCCTCTCCTTGGTGTTTTCCTTTAGTGTTAGTGGTGTGGACTAGTGTTCCCACCGCCCTATTCACTAAGTAGGGCTCATCTTAGGGAAAGCCAGGGTTTAGGCACGTGATCGGCGTACGGATGAGGAACTCGTCTAGAGACGTCAGGGCAGTCAGGTGCCAGCCTCAAGGTGAGTTAGGGGTCACCACCTTTTCCTCTCCCTTGGACAGGGTCTTCCCATTTCCCTCCCTTTGCGTCATGTATGTGATCGGCACGCCGGTCATGATCACGTGCCTAAACCCTGGCTTTCCCTAAGATGAGTGCAGTGTCCCAGGGGGTCAGTAGTGTAGCTATTGGTATGCTGGGCTTTGTAGTGCAGGGTAACCCACTAACCTGGGATTCACTGTCGTCTTCAAACGGGTCAGCACTGGAACAGGCAGTTCATAAAAGTCGTGACGCCAGTGCCAATTGAACGGTGGCACACCGTGTAATGATAGGTGGAATAATGGAGTAACCCAGGTATTCATACAACAGGTTAACTTTACTGCATGGATAGGTAGTAGGGTAAACAGCCAGATAACACGGTTCCGGAGTTATTTCACACTTTATCATGCGATTAACAGTGGTGGTTCAGGCTTTTACTTACAACGAGGATAACTTCGAGACAGGCCTTCTAGGTATAGGGATTCCCTCTTATGCTACTTGCAGCAATACCCTCAAGGTCCAGACACCTAATTCTTGGTAATAACCCTTGAGCAAATACTTGGTAGAGGTATTCTTCCCTCCTGACGGCAGGCTCTGTCTTTGGAGTTCTTCAGGTATCACTAACCTGGAAAGCTGGGTGGGTATGACCCTCCACACCAGAGATGCAATCTCTGCACTGCTGGCTGAGCTCTGACCCTCTCAGCACTGAGTCTAGAAACTTCTCTCTCCTGAGCTAGGCCCTAGCCTATTTATACTGAACTGGGGGCTCCCTCTGCTGGCTGTGACAAGGATTGCCGGTAACCGGCCTGACTGGCTTAAAGGGAAATACACATTACAATCTAGCAGTGTCGGGTAGCCTACCCGTATGCTGCACACCCCCAGACTTTAACGTGAGTAAGGCCTCGTACTCACACACATGCCTGAACCGGCATAAGATGATGCATAATTTAAACATTACATTATAAATATGATAAATAACTATTTCACACAGAAAATATAACATTTGCGACTTAATGAACAAATGACGCAAGGAAAAAGGGCGTCTTCTTTCTTCTTAGGCACGGCCGCTGACCTGGCACAGCGGACTTAAGCTGAACCAGGTTAGTCTATTTTTCTTGACTGAAGTATAATAAGGATTTACACAGGGTTTCCCCGTGGGTGTAGAACAGGCAAGGGCTCACGTGGAGGAGTCCATTCTTGCACACAAACGTCAAGCAGGCTATTTCTAGTAACAACTGTTCGGGAGGAGACACCACCAGCATAGTCAAAGTCTCCTAAATGGACTGGCGGACGTCCCCTGGTCATCCGGGTGGACCTTCTCAACACAGGTGTTTCCTCTTCCCTTAGCACCGAAGTAGAAGAGAGAGGAGCAACAGGAGGATCTCCATCCGTGAGACCTTGGTCAGGAACAACAGGAACAACAGGAACAACAGGATCCACTAGAGGGGGAACTGGATCCGGGGCATCTTGAACCGGCTCTTCTGGAAGTGAAGGTACAGTAGGTGCCGGAGCGGGCACCAACAAGTTCAACCATGGTGTCAGAAGCCAATGCATGGGATCAGCGTCATCCCTTAGATTACTGACAGCCTGCATAGGATCCTCGGGCTGTATTGATGACTCTGACACAGGGGGTTCAGATATAGAACTCTCGGCACTGGGTTCTGGTGTCAGGCAGAGCTTTAACCGGTTTCGGTGTACAATTTGGGATCCCCTGCCTTCCCGGGTGATCTCTATAAGTTCCAACATTTGGGATTGCAGTGACAACATAGGGACTTTGCTCCCATTTACTGTCCAGTTTACTGGTACGGTGGTTATTTTTTAACCATACCACAGCCCCTATTGTCAAGGGTTCTGCATGGGCTGCTTGATCATAGTCTCTCTGCTGTTGGTCTCTAGCATAGTCCATACGTTCCTGAACAATAGCTTGGGCCGTACTCAATCGCCTTTGGTGCTCAGCAACCCAGTCGGTATTAGGTAATGGATTGATGCAATCAGGTACGTGTACGTCCAAGGAGTGATCAGCAGGTAATATCCCTTGGCGCCCAAACATCAAATAAAAGGGGGTATACCCGGTGGAACAATGTATGGTATGATTGTACGTGAACATGAGCTGTGGCAACAGATTAGGCCAATCTCCTCTGGTTTCAGGAGGCACGGCCCTCAGCATCTCTATCAAGGTCTGATTTATTTTTTCACATAATCCGTTACCGTGAGGATGGTAGGCCGTTGTCCGGATCTTCTTACAGTTGTGTAGGCGGCACAGTTCATGGAACAGATGGGACTCAAAAGCAGGACCTTGATCGGTGAGGATCTTTTCTGGACATCCGTAGGGCAGGAGGAAGTGTTTCCAGAACAGTTCGGCTGTAGTCTTGGCCGTCTGGTCTCTCACAGGCACCGCTACAACAAACTTAGTGAAATGGTCAATAATAGTCATAGCGTACACATACCCTGAGCGACTAGACTCCAGTTTCACATGGTCGATAGCGACAAGTTCAAGAGGACGAGTACTTACAATGGGTCTCAGTGGTGCCCTCTGATCATGGTGTTCACCTCGTTTCAAGGCACAGGCTACACATTCCCGACACCACTTCTCCATGTCTTCTCTCATGCCCACCCAGTAAAACCGCTGGCGGATATTTGTCTCAGTCTTTTGGACCCCAAAGTGACCGGATTGATTGTGGTACATCTCCAACACCATACCTGCATCTCGTCGGGGTATGAGAATTTGATGCACTCTTTCGTTGGACACTGGGTCTAGGCATCTCCGTAGCAACAGGCCCTTTTGTATGAAGAGCTGATGGAGCTGTCTCCACAGTTTGATGAGCTCAGGATCTGCACTCTTACGCCGAATCCTCTCAGGGGCTCTGCCACTAGTAATGAAGTCCAACAACTCACCCAGCACTCTACTTTCAGACTGTAGTTTCACCCACCTTTCTTCTTTGAGTTCAGGCCTACTGGAGGGTGAAGGATCTGCAGCTCTGTCATTGGTAGCTCGAGCCTGATCCTGTTGAGCAAATTTATTGTAGAAGGCCGGCATTTCTACATCTTCCCAAGCATCTCGCACATCATCAGGAGCTGTCTCTGTGGGAAGCCTGGATAAAGCATCAGCATTGTCATTAGTACGTCCAGCACGATATTTTACAGAGAAATCATAGTTGGCGAGGCGAGAGGCCCATCTTTGCTCCAAAGCCCCCAATTTAGCTGTATTTAGATGTGCCAGAGGGTTATTATCAGTGAATGTAATGAATGGGGTAGCGGCTAGATAATCTTTGAATTTCTCCGTCACTGCCCACACTAATGCCAGGAACTCTAGTTTGAAGGAACTATAATTCTGGTCATTTTTCTCAGCTCCTTTCAGGGAGCGGCTTGCATAAGCTATCACTCTTTCTTTTCCCTCTTGGATCTGGGCTAACACAGCCCCCAGGCCTCGCTTGCTAGCATCAGTATACAGATGGAAGGGCTTGCTGTAGTCTGGATAACCTAACACGGGAGGCTCGGTCAGTTTCTTTTTTAACAACTGGAACGCTATCTCTCTTTCTTCATTCCACTCAATGGGCACTGGAGTTCTAGGACTTTTCTTGGGCTGCCCCCTCAAGAGTTCCTGGATAGGATCGGCTATTTGAGCAAAATGGGGGATAAAACGTCTATAGTAGCCGGCAAAACCAAGGAAACCCCTCACCTCTTTGACGGTAGTGGGGACCGGCCAGTTACGGACAGCCGCTAACTTATCAGGGTCAGGTTGCACGCCCTCTCCGCTTACCACATGCCCCAGGTATTTTACCGCAGGTTTGAGCAAGTGGCACTTGGATGGCTTTACCTTCAGGCCATATTTGATAAGGATTTCAAAGACCTCTGCTAAGTGTTTCAGATGGTCTTCATATGTTTTTGAGTACACAATGACGTCATCTAGAAACAGCAGCACTGTTTTGAAGTTTTTGTGACCCAAACACCGCTCCATTAGTCTCTGGAAAGTTCCTGGGGCATTACATAACCCGAACGGCATACAATTGAATTCGAACAGGCCCATGGGAGTGGTGAAAGCAGTCTTTTCCCTATCTGCCGGGGCCATGGGTACTTGCCAGTAGCCACTGGTCAAGTCCAATGTGGAGAAATAGGCAGCGGAGCCCAGAGCAGTTAGTGACTCCTCAATGCGGGGCAGTGGGTACGCATCTTTGTGGGTTATTTGATTAATTTTCCTATAGTCCACGCAGAAACGGATACCACCATCCTTCTTCTTTACAAGGACCAGGGGTGCTGCCCACGGGCTACGACTGTCCCGGATTACATTAAAGTCTTTCATCTCTTGGATCATTTCTTTTACAGTCTGATATGAAGTAGGCGGTAAGGGTCTGTATCTCTCCTTGATAGGAGGATGAGAGCCAGTAGGTATGGTGTGTTGTATGGCACTAACCTCTCCATAATCAGTAGCATGTTTACTGAAGGCCTGGTGGTGCTCTTTGACAAGCTGTAGTATCCCTTCTTGTTGACGTTGGGGGGTAGTCTCGTCCCCGACATGTAGCTCTTCCCACCAGGGTACTTGTGACTGGGGCACCGGCGGACATCCGCTGACTGCAGCTGGCGGCTTTTCTGTCACTGGAAGACGGATGATGTCTTGGAAGAACACCTGAGAAAGCTGGGCAACAGGGTAATGCTTAGTAAGCGCAACAGGATGATCACTCAGGTTAATCAGACGGACAGGTACTTTACCTTGGGAGACATTCACCAGGCACTTGGCAGCTCTCACATAAGGGTAATTCTCCATCTGGATTGGTTCCACCAGGGCCGGATAATCTCGGCCTTGGACTCCCAGGACAGCACGACACCATAACAGAGTTTGGGAATTAGGAGGCAAAGTCACAGGCTTATTATCACGAATCCTGGCAGTACAAATTTCTCCTTTCCCGTTAGCAAACCTCTGCTGGGCACTTAACACAGTGATAGTCTTTTGAATCACCCTTTTGGATGCAGAGGAAGCAGTGGGCAAAGTCTGGTGTAATACGGCAAGTATTTCTGAATAACAGTTTTTGAAGACATTGGTGCCTAGAATGACAGGATGTCCTCCTCTGTCACCGGCCTGTACCACTATCACCCCCTGTTGAGGCAAGGTTACTTCTCCCACCTGCAGGGTGGGTTCCCAGTATCCATGAATCTTTACTGGTTTGACATTGCTGGCGATAATCTCTACCCAGGATTCAGGCGGCTGGGTCAATTGGTTGGTGTCCCAGAATCTTTCAAAGGCGGGCAGCTGAATAGTAGTGACCTGAGACCCAGTATCTAATAGGGCTTCAAAGGGGACCCCGTTAATCTCTACATTGATTTTAGGATGGGATCCTACATACCGTGGCATCCAATTTGGATCCTTTGGACCTAGTGTTCTACCTCCCGAGGGGTGGTCCTCAGCCTCAGGGGTTGCCCGTTTAACTGCCAGCACGTGGATTCTGTGTGTCCCACCTTTTTGCAGTATGTACACACGGGCCGCTTGCGATCCCTATTGCGCCTCCCAGGATCCCTGGGGTGAGTCTCTTGGTATGGTGGTGGGAACGGCCTAGGAGGTGACAGGAACTCTTCTGACATCATGGGTTTTTCCCATTCTTCCATTTTTCTGCACACTCTCTCTAGGCTTTTAGTGAGGTGATTTACTTGCTCTGTCAGCATGGCGATAGTATCGGTAGCTGTAGCTTGAACAGCTTGACCGGCCTCAGCTCGGTTAATGATAAGCGGTTTTGACCTGCAGGCTGATAACTCAGATGGTGTGCTCAACTCTGTAGATATTGCTGACCCCAGAATTTTTATAGCCAGTTCTTTAAAGTCCAGAAAGGTACTGTTAGGGTGTTGGGCGGACAGCATCTTTAATTGGGTCCTTATTTGCTCACTAGACACTCCGGTAATAAATTGTTCTCTCAGGGTCTGATCCTGGTTATCAGCTTCCTTGGGATCTATCTGGATTACAGCCCCCAAAGCCTCCTGAAGTGATAGGGCATAGTCACGGAGGGACTCACCGGACTTCTGTTTCTTGCCAAAGAAGTGCATCTTTATCTCTGAGGCAGTCCTCGTTTCAAAAGTGGCCCTGAGGCGGGTGAATATCTGCTCTAGAGTACTCCGTTCCGCAGCAGGCCAGGATAATACCTCTCTGCGGGCAGCCCCCTCCAGTTGTGCTAGCAAGATTTCCATTTGCTGATCGGCATTTATGGGGTACAGTTTGAATAAGGCCAGCAACTTTTCTTTAAAGTCTCTTAGGGTATGAACCTCTCCGTTATAGCGGGGAAACCATGGGTCCCCAAAATAGTAAGGCATGGTAAAGGGCATCACGCTGGGGGTTATGGGATGATTAGGAGCCGCAAGCTCTCCCGAGTCCGGCCGCTCGGCAACTCCCGGATCTGACATGTTAACTTATTACGAGGTGGCCGCTGGTGACTAAAGGGGCCGGAACAATCCCCTTCCCTCCGGTTACAAGTTCTTACCGGTATCGCCGGGTTGGCGCAGGCCAAATCTCGAGAGACTCCGGACTTCCTGAGACCGCGGTGACGTAGAGGAAACAGGGCCGCGGCGGTGCGATGATGAAGAGGGGCGGGCTTTTCGGTGTCTTTGAAGGGATCCGCCCACGAAGGTCCTCAGCAGCGCGGGAAACTTTACTCCAGGCGGCCGGTGGCCATCTTGGTCACCATTCCCTGACAGCAAGCAGGGTTGTTGAGAAGTTAATACATTGTAATCCACAACCACGATTTTATTTTCCTGGGGGTAGCGCAACACAGCACAGCGCCTCCGATTCCTCCCAGGCACAATTGTAATCCACCGACTTGGGAATAAAGGGTACAGTCCTTGCAATACGGTGATGGAATAGTTAAAGCACACAGTTCACACTTCTCTGCACTCCAGAAGCATGCGGATCCTGTTTGTGATGCCAAAAAGAGCGATGCAGTGTCCCAGGGGGTCAGTAGTGTAGCTATTGGTATGCTGGGCTTTGTAGTGCAGGGTAACCCACTAACCTGGAATTCACTGTCGTCTTCAAACGGGTCAGCACTGGAACAGGCAGTTCATAAAAGTCGTGACGCCAGTGCCAATTGAACGGTGGCACACCGTGTAATGATAGGTGGAATAATGGAGTAACCCAGGTATTCATACAACAGGTTAACTTTACTGCATGGATAGGTAGTAGGGTAAACAGCCAGATAACACGGTTCCGGAGTTATTTCACACTTTATCATGCGATTAACAGTGGTGGTTCAGGCTTTTACTTACAACGAGGATAACTTCGAGACAGGCCTTCTAGGTATAGGGATTCCCTCTTATGCTACTTGCAGCAATACCCTCAAGGTCCAGACACCTAATTCTTGGTAATAACCCTTGAGCAAATACTTGGTAGAGGTATTCTTCCCTCCTGACGGCAGGCTCTGTCTTTGGAGTTCTTCAGGTATCACTATCCTGGAAAGCTGGGTGGGTATGACCCTCCACACCAGAGATGCAATCTCTGCACTGCTGGCTGAGCTCTGACCCTCTCAGCACTGAGTCTAGAAACTTCTCTCTCCTGAGCTAGGCCCTAGCCTATTTATACTGAACTGGGGGCTCCCTCTGCTGGCTGTGACAAGGATTGCCGGTAACCGGCCTGACTGGCTTAAAGGGAAATACACATTACAATCTAGCAGTGTCGGGTAGCCTACCCGTATGCTGCATGAGCCCTACATAGTGAATAGGGCAGTGGGAACACTAGTCCGCACCACTAACACTAAAGGAAAACACCAAGGAGAGGACAGACAATACAGACAAAACTTATAATTCCAGGTAGGCGACAACAGCGGACAACAAAAGCCCAACAGGGATCCGGAGGGTAACGCTCTGGAACAACAACCAGGAATCACAGCTACACAGCTCCAGTGGGTCAGTATAGAAGTCTAGGCAGGAAGCTCTATATCTGGCAACCAGAGAAGTGGGAGAGGGGAATATAAGGAGGTTGGGAGTGCTAGACAAGAAACAACTGAGGAGAAGAAGCTACGGATCCCTGAGTGAGCCAAAAAGGATTGCAAGGCAAACCCAGAAAGCTACCATTAAGAAACAGCACTAACTTTAGACATAGAGCACACAACCACCTGCTGCGACTTCCTGACCCCGGGTATAACGGAGTCAGACAAGGCTCTTGACACCCTCGTGACAGGCACACATGAGTAATTACATGCTGCAGTGTCTCCGCAACGACCGCCGAGTTGCCCACATTCTAACTTGTGCTAATTACTGGGTTGCCACTGCTGGATCCCCATTACAAGGACAATGTACCGTCCTTAATTCCGTCACTGGAGCGTGATTGTAAGATGTGCGAGTACAAGCGCACGCTGGTAGACGCGCTGCTGGTGGTATTCCCATCTGACAGCGGGGGCACAGTGGAAGCACAAGGCGAAGGCAGAGGAAGAGGTCACCAAGGCAGCTGGGGCACCGCCAGCACCTCAGAAGGCAGGGTTAGCATGGCTGAAATGTGGAAAAGCTTTGTCAGCACGCCACAACAATCAGCACCACCAGCTGATATGGAACGTCTTACCAGGAGGCAGCATTTCACCAACATGGTGGAGCAGTATGTGTGCACACGCCTACACGTACTGAATGACGGGTCTGCCCCCTTCAACTTCTGGGTCTCCAAATTGCGCACATGGCCTGAGCTTGCCCTTTACGCCTTGGAGGTGCTGGCCTGCCCTGCAGCCAGTGTATTATCTGAACATGTGATTAGCACAACAGGGGGCGTCATCACAGACAAGCGCAGCCGCCTGTCCACAGCCAACATGGACAAGCTCATGTTCATTAAAATTAACCAGGCTTGGATCGCACAAGACTATTTGTCCCAATATTTTGGGGGCTACCTACCCCAATAAAAAATAAACATTGTTGGCTACCTCCTCCTCCTCCATTGCTGCCTCTACCTACAACACCACATTCACCACCTCCTCAACCTCTGTCTCCATATCCACCTCCTTCTCTGAGTTGCAGGTTAATAACTTGTAATTTTTCGTTATTTTATTTTATTTTAAGTTATTTCCCTATCCACATTTGTTTGCAGAGCAGTTGCCATGCTCTTAAGCACATTTTACTGCCCTTTACATCCCTCTAGCCTTTTCAAGGACTATTTTATAGCCATTACATTGAAAAAAATCTTATTTTGACATTTTACCATTTTTGGCATATACAAACCCCTGCTATGCCTGGGTGACATGGGCCTAAATCTCTCAAAATCGTCTGTTCTATTGCTGGGTGACATGAACCCACTTTTACCGTGAATGAACCCCTGCTGTGCCTGGGTGACATGGGCCTAAATCTCTCAAAATCCTCAGGTATATTGCTGGGTGACATGAACCCCCTTTTGCCGTGAATGAACCCCTGCTGTGCCTGGATGACAGGGGCCTAAATCTCTCAAAATCCTCTGTTCTATTGCCGAGTGACAAGAACCCAGTTTTGCTGTGAATGAACCCCTGCTGCGCCTGGGTAACAGGGGTTTAAATCTCTCAAAATCATCTGTTCTATTGCTGGGTGACATGAACCCCCTTTTGCCATGGATGAACCCCTGCTGTGCCTGGGTGACATGGGCCTAAATCTCTCAAAATCCTCTGTTCTATTGCTGGGTGACATGAACCTCCTTTTGCCGGAGGAAGATGTGCGACTACAAGCGCACAATGATGATGGCATTCCCACCTGACAGCGGGGGCACAGTGGAAGCACAAGGCGAAGGCAGAGGAGGAGGAAGAGGTCGCCAACGCAGCTGGGGCACCACCAGCACCTGAGAAGGCAGGGTTAGCATGGCCAAAATGTGGAAAAGCTTTGTCAGCCTTGGAGGTGCTGACCTGCCCTGCAGCGAGTGTATAGTGTGAACGTGTGTTTTGCACGGCAGAGAGCATTATCACAGGCCGCAGCCAATGTGGACAAGCTTACATTTATTAAAATGAACCAGGCATGGATCCCACAGGACTTGTCCGTACCTTTTGCAGAATAGACATTTATACCAGCCTCATCCATCCATTCTTATACTCAAGTGCACTTATTCTTTGTTTTATTTTGTTATATGTCCCAATATTTTGGGGGCTATCCCAATTTAAAAATAAAAAAAAAAACACAAATCAGTGTTGGCTACCTATTCCTCATTCACCGCCGTTTCCAACTACACCGCCACGTCAACCTACACCGCCACATCCACCCATCCACTGCTTCCTCAACCTCCTACTCCTAGATCCAGATTGTTATTTTTAATTTTTCTGTATTTTATGTTATTTTAAGTTTATTTCCCTATCCACATTTGTTTGCAGAACAGTTGCCATGCTCTTAAGCACATGTTGATGCCTTTTGCAGCCCTCTAGCCCTTTCCAGGACTATTTTAGAGCCATTTTAGTGCCCAAAAGTTTGGGTCCCCATTGACTTCAATGGGGTTCGGGTTCGGGGTCAAGTTCGGGTGAAGTTCGGGTCCCGAACACAAACTTTTTTTTCAAGTTCGGCCCAACTCGTCGAACCCGAACATCCAGGTGTCCGCTCAACTCTAGTTGCAGGCTTTTTGCATATATTCTTCAGTATTATGTGCGAAACATCCACAGCTTTGTATTGGTTTGTTTCAGCATATGGATTCCATTTTAGAGGCATACCATAACTTTGGTGGCCTTGCATGGTTTTCATATGATAAAATGTTCCGTCAGAAGTTAGCAGTACATAGCTACATGAAATTGGGTTCCAAAGATGTTGGCCTTTGGCTTAGTCTGATGTTGCCACAACAAGCAAGTTTTCAAGCTAAGCCAAATAGTTCACTGGCGTCTGGAGATAATATAAATAAAGGGGTCTGTTTTGCATACAACGAATCAGCATTAAATGGCTGAGCAATTGTAAATACCGACATGAGTGTTCCTTTTGTGCAGGACAGCATCCGTGTTTCGATGTTCTAAAAAATCAAGTCAAGCAACCCTGCAGAACTAAAACAGCAGGGAATTTTCTAAAAGCTCAGACACCAGTGAAGTAGGAATTTTTTTGCCATGGCTAGAATTGTTTCCAGACCGTCCAATGGCGGAATTAATTCTTAATGGTTTTTCTATCGGTTTTCATGTTCCCAGATTTTCGGGCAGTGGTTGTGTAATTGTTGATAATTTGCTGTCAGTTAGGAAACATATGGATGTAGTGGGGGAAAAAATTGCTAAAGAATTGAAAGAGGGAAGGGTAGCTGGCCCATTTAATTCCCCTCCGTTTACTAATTTTAGAATTTCTTCTTTGGATTTAGTGCCAAAAAAGGATCCTAATGATTTTAGATTAATATATAATTTATCTTATCCGTTGAAGGACTCGCTTAATGATTCAGTAGTTAAAGAAACAGCATCAGTATTATATACTTCTTTTGATTATGCTGTTTCTTTAGTGCGTTCTGCTGGGAAAGGTTGCTTTATGGCCAAGGCAGATATTAAAGCAGATTTTAGTTTGTTACCAATACATCCCAAAGGTTTTAATTGGTTGGGTTTCATTTTAATGGTCAAATTTTCTTTGATAAATGTCTTCCAATGGGGTTTTCCCCATTGGGGTCTTTCTATTATTTTGAAGCATTTTCTTCCTTTTTGAATTGGGTTGTTATAAAAGAGTTAGGTTTGTCAAGTGTTTTGCATTATTTAGATGTTTTGTTTGTTGGTTCATTTCTTGATTGTTCATGCTTATTACAGGGTTTTATACAGATTTGTCAGCATTTTGGTGTTCAATTGGCTAGGGAAAAAACAGTCTGGCCATGTCAGGAAATTCAGTTTTTAGGGGTTGTGATCAATTCAATTAACATGGAATTTAGGCTTCCTATGGAAAAGGTTGAGAGGACAATTCTACAGATCAGAAAGATGAGTTCAGTAAAGAAAACTCAGTTGAGAGATTTACAGAGCTTGTTGGATTTATTGGCGTTTACATCAAGAGTTATACCAGTTGGTAGTTTTTTTTTCTAGGAGGTTGTTTTTTTTTTTTTAAATATATCTTTATTTCGATTTCATACAATAAATACATCCGTAGAAAAAACATTACCCCAACAATACGTGAAAAAATTATTGACAGTTGATAATTACTGTTCATCTTTCATTTTTTTCTTTCTTTCTCCCCTTTCCAAACCACCTCCCATCACCCACCCTCCCATTTCCCTCCCACCCCCAGAAGGAAGGGGGGGGGCGTAGAGAGAAAAAAAAAAAAAACTAAAGTACCCAATTTTTCCAGACCTGGTCGAGATTTGATGACTTTTTGGTATAATTCTTCGTCCCACGTTCTTCTTTAATTAGATTGTCTATTGTTTTCCTCCACTGTCCCACCGTCGGTGGATCTACCTTTATCCATTTCCTAAGTATAAGGATTCTAGCATGAAATAATACTTTGTTCAAAACCAATCGTATATTGTTATTTAATTTCAAATGTTCAGTTGCCCCTAAAATACAAATTACTGGGTCATTTGGCAATCGGACCTTCAATAACAAAAACACAGTTTCCATAATTTCTGTCCAATATCTATGAAGCTTGGGACACCTCCAAAAGCAGTGTATCAAATCAGCTCTCTCCTCCCAACATTTTGAACATTTATCTGTTGGTCTCACCCCCATTCTTTTTAGCATCCATGGGGATCGATGTAATCTATGTATTATAAAGAATTGTGAGATCTTATGCGATCCCCTATCCGAAATTGTCGCATAATTTCTAAGGGCATCTCTCCATTTTTCCTCTGTAAAGGAATCTAGATCTTTCTCCCATTTCTTCACGGCAAGCATTGTAATAGTTTTTCTTTTTTCCTCCATCAAAATCCTATATCTCTTTGCAGTTGTTCCACCTCCTTTCCCTGCTACAATAAACTTGTCCAACATATCTGATGTTTCCCTTCTGTACCTATCCTCCTGTACCACTATCCGCAATGCATTCCTAAGCTGGAAATATTTATACATGTCACTATGGGGGATCCCGAATTCCGACACCATTATATTAAAGTCCTTCAGCTTATCTCCCTCGAAAATCTGTTCTAGATATTTCACTCCTTTTTTTTCCCAATCTATATAATCTCTTATTGTTTCCAATTCCTTTAAATTAAGATTTTTCCATATCGGTGTATACTTCAAAAACCCTTTAATCTCCAATATCTTCTTAATTTCCCCCCATACATATTCTAGCAAATTTAATATCCTATTACTAGTATTTTTCCCAAAAAAACCTGACTCCAACACCTCTAAGTGATTAAATTCTTCTTTCCATCCCCATCTATTTAATTCTTGTCTACCCATCTGACTATCTAAGCTATCCTTTATATTCCCGTATTGTGTTATTAAGTAGTAAAAAAATAGATTGGGAAGCGCTAGTCCTCCTTCTTGCACTGGGAGCTGAAGGACTTCCTTCTTTATCCGAGGAATCCCACCCTTCCAAATAAAATCCCCCATTAGTCTATCAAATAGTTTAAAAGTATTTTGTGGTATTCTTACTGGGGCATTTTGCAGTACATAAAGTATCTTTGGGAGAAAGACCATTTTTATTAAATTTACCCTGCCCTGCATTGACATTGGTAATCTTTTCCATATGTGTATTTTAGTTCTTAATTCTTTTATTAAGGGGAGAACATTTAATTTTTCATATTCTTCTATGTTTCCGGAGATTTGTATACCGAGATATTTGAAATTTTCGTGTCTTTTTAAAACGTGCGCCCGTGTGTCTCTCTGTAGTTGCCCTTCTCCTAATAATAACATGTGTGATTTACCCCAATTAATGTTTAAACCGGAAAAAAACCCGAACTTATCTATTATCTCTACCACTTTGTTAAACTGTTCCCCAGTGTTTTGAAAAAAAGTAAAATATCATCTGCATACATCAACAATTTTTCTTCTCCACCCACATATGTAAAACTTTTAATCTCCCTATCGTTTCTTATTATATTTGCCAAGGGTTCAATTGCAATTGCAAATAGCAATGGGGAGAGAGGGCATCCCTGCCTTGTGCCACGTGATAGGGCAAACGGCAGGGACAAGCTCCCATCCACAACCACTCTATCCCTAGGGTTACAATAAATTAACTGAATCCACCCTATAAATCCTTCCCCTATACCAAATCTCCTTAATACTGCTCATAGATACTCCCATTCAATGCAATCAAATGCCTTTTGGGCATCCAATGAGAGTATCGCTTTCTCCCCTGCATCTGATCTATTAGCTTCAATGTTAAGGAATAACCTTCTTATGTTGGAGTATATTGTTCTACCCGGTATAAAACCTGTCTGATCTTTATTTATTATTTCTTCAATAACCCTAGAGAGCCTGTCTGCTAAAACTTTTGCCAAAATTTTCGCATCCGTATTCAAAAGGGATATAGGCCTATATGAGCCGGGGTCTGTTTGTTCCTTCCCCTTTTTTAAGATTAGTGTAATAATTGCTTCCTTCATAGAACTCGGTAAGTCACCTAATTTTCGAGCCTCGTCCAGTGTTATTTTTAATTCTGGAACTAATACCTGTGAGAAGGTTTTATATATTTCAAAGGGGAGCCCATCTCCACCTGGTGTTTTCTCAGGTTTAACCTTACCCAGAGCTAAATTTATATCTGCCACCGTTATTTCTTTTTCCAAAAATTCTTTTAGAACCTCAGATATCCTATTAAAAGCAATCTTATCTAAATAGGAATCTAACTCTTGTTTTGAGTATTGTACCCTGGACTTATATAGCTCTTGGAAATAGTCCCCAAACACTTTTTTAATATCTTCAGGTACGGTGAGTAATTTTCCCGTTTTATCTTTAATCGCGCCGATCCATGATTTCCCTTTTTGATTTCTCACTATATTTGCTAATATTTTACCGACCTTTTCACCCTCCGAGGCCAACTTAATCCCCTGAAGGAGCAATTCTTTCCTACTTTTTTCTAATTGATATATCCTCAACTTTTCTTGTTCTTCCTCCCAAACTCTCTTATTAAGTACAGTAGGGTATCTCATACATACCATTCCAGCCTCTTGTAGTTTTTTTTCCAATACCTTCCCGTTCTCTCTAGTATTTTTTTTCCAGTAGTTTACTTTTTTGAACAGTAATCCCCTCAAAAATGCCTTAAAAGTGTCCCAAACCACAAGTCTACCGGAAGAACCATTATTTTCCATGAATTTTTTTTTTAACTCTTCTATTATACTCTCTTTATCTGAGATTAATAATAACCAATGGGGATTAAGCTTAAACAATGGCAAGGTATTATTTTTATTCAGATCCAACTCCATTACCGTTGCACTATGGTCCGATAGAGCCATGGGTATATACTTTATCCTAATTCTATTTTGAGATATTAGATTTTCATTTCCCAGAATCATATCTATTCTCGACCAGGTTTGGTGTGTTTTTGAGTAGCAAGAATAATTAATTTCATCCGGGTTCTGCACCCACCAGACATCTACCCAATTAAATTCATATACTAATTTACATAACTCTACATTTTGTGCTCCTCCCCTTCTACTAGACATCCTATCCCTGAGTGGATCCATAACCGCGTTATAGTCGCCGACCTCAATCAACATACATTCCTGTTTGTTTAACATAAATCTATACAATTGGTACAAAACATCTGATTTATATGGTGCTGGAATATATATATTTGCGAGTACGTTTTTTTTCCCCTCTACATAACAATGTAGAAAGAGGTACCTGCCACAATCGTCAGCCTCACATGCCAGAGCCTCAAATTTAATCTTGTTATGTATCAGAATCGAGACCCCTCTGGAATAGGTAGTATATACCGAATGATATCCCGCCACCATCCATCTCCTCTCCAACCACCTTACTGATTCTTTATCTAAATGTGTCTCCTGGAGGCAGACGACGGCTGGCAGAAACCTCTTGATCCACTCAAGGATAGCAAACCTTTTAACCCTCTCACGGAGCCCTCTCACATTCAATGAAAGGACCCTAACCATCTATCCAGTAAGGAAAAAAAAAAAAGAAGAATTCTCTCTCCACGCCCCGCCCTCCCAAGCCCTCCATATACCCTCCCATCCAAGTAGTCCCCCCTTCTGCTGGTCGGCAGTCCGGGCGACTCCATATCTTAGCATATTGGCTCCTATCACCTCCCCCCCCCCCAGCCTCAAAGACCCTCCCCGTCCGCCCATTCGCTAACTTCCTCCGGAGTCCGAAAAAAAACGAACTTGCCATTATATTCCACCCTTAGTTTTGCTGGAAAGAATAAACTATACTTTATACTTTATACCTACCTCCCTTAATCTTTTTTTAACCGATATAAACTCTCTTCTTTGTGCATTAGTACTAAATGAATAATCTGGAAAAAGTTTAATCTTTACCCCCTGTATATAGTATCTTTCTGAGGTTCTAGCATCGGCTAATATTCCGTCTCGGTCCTTGGATAGTAGGCATTCCACCAATATCGGTCTAGGATAATCTCCTGGCACCCTGTTTTTTTTGTACATGGCGACTAATGGTTTGAAATTTCCTTAGTCACATATTAAATGTACCAGAGAACTGAAGGACGACTTAGTGGTCTGGGAAAAAAAATTAAATTCACTGTAATGGCTGTTGTGCTTGGCAGAAAGATTTTAAGGAAGCAGGTGCAATCGGATTGTATACTGATGCTTCAGGTTCATGGGGTTACGGAGCATTCCTAAACACCCAATGGTCAGCTGAGCCATGGACTGATTGGTGGAGGAAGCTGGGTTTGACCAAGAATTTGGTGTTATTGGAATTATTTCCTATAGTAGTCTCTTTGGTTATTTGGAATAATGCTTTCAGAATAAGAGAGTTTAATTTTTTCAGATAATAAGGGAGTTCTTTTTGTGGTTAATTGTCAAAGTGGTAGTTAGATTGTTGTGTTATTTAGTTCACTGTTGTTTAAAGTTGAATGTTTGGATCAAAGCAAAGTAAATTGCAAGTAAGGATAATGATATAGCTGATTCTCTTTCCCACGCTCAGTGGGAAAGATTATTTTCTCTAGTGCCACAAGAAGAGAGAGTGGGAATCCCATGTCCAGGTCTGGAATCTTATCCGAGCATAATCAGCATGTTAATTCAGAATTCTTTAGCACCTCAAACCTGGGATGGATATTCTTTGGCTTGAAAGAGGTGGTATCAATTTTGTTTAGTGTAGGGATTCGCTCTGGTAGTTAGGATAAGCGGGCAGAGTACAGAGGCAAAATACAAATTCGTAATTCAAACTTCGGTGTTTATTCACACATGATGCCAATAACAAAATGTCACTTTTGCAGTGTTGGTGTTACTTCACACCCAATGGCAAGATAATATATCAAAAGTCACCTTGGTGGCAGTTCTGCCTCAGAAAGTTCAAATACAGGATTTAGGCGGCCTGTTCCCCTGACACACAGATCTCCGCTCTCCAGCCTAGCACAGGCCTCAGATTCCAGCACACAGACCTCCTGAGCTCCACTATCAGATGGAGGTAATCCTCTCCACCTAGCAGTGTTGGCTGGTTTTATACCTGGCAAAACCTGGCCTGAAACATGGGGAGAAGTCACCCACCCAGTACTTTGACTACTCCCAGTAAGAGCCGTCCCAGATTCGCTATTACAGCAATGCTAAGTACCAAGGTGTCAAACAGCAACTGTTGCTGACACATGTTGCTGTCTCGGTGAGACGTACCTATCATCCACGATGATTTCTTGTACCTTCTTACACTAGAAACGTGTCTTGTATTTCTTTTGATTTAAATGTATTTTTTCAATTTATTTGTTCTTTGTTAGATACCGGTTTTGGTTATTCGGTTTTGCATAATGCAGTAGCTGGTGTCTCATTCTTTTTCAGACTAGCAGGTTGTCAGGCTTTTTCTTATCAGTTTGTGGTGAAGCAATTTATTAAAGGCCTTAGGAGAGCTGGTAGTCGGACGGATGGTAGACGTCCAATTACTTTTGATCTATTGGACAGAATAGTTTCGGTTTAAAATTCTGCACATATTCAGGATAAGAGGCATTGTTATTTAAAGTAGCGTTTCTTAGTTGCTTTCTTTGGTGCATTTCACATAGGTCAATTGTTAGTAGCAAATAGGCGGTCAATGGCACCTTTGAGATTTGAAGAGGTCAAGTTAAGCGGTAGTTCAGTGTCGTTATTTATTATTAGAAAATCAAAAACTGATCAATTGGGGACAGGATATTGGATTAATCTAGTGGCTCTAGCAGAATCACCATTGTGTCCAGTGAGGACAGTGAATTTTTTTTTTAAGTTAGACCTCAGGGTGGCTGTCATGGAACCATGAACCAGACGTACAACAAGAGATGAGTGGAAATAAGAAGGCTTTATTGAAAATAAAGCTGTAAGGCAAAAGTCCAAACGGATGGCTAAACCGAAGCAGGGTCTTGCGAAACCAGGGATCAGGAACCAGAAGGGTAGTCAGACGAAGCCAGGATCAGGAATCAGCAGGGTAGTCAGACGAAGCCAGGATCAGGAATCAGCAGGGTAGTCAGACGAAGCCAGGATCAGGAACCAGAAGCAGCAGCAGTCTTAGAAGCATGTGAGCACAGGAGGACCAAGCAAGGAACTGAAGCCACAGACCTCCTATATATATGAGCTAGGCATCCAGCTCCTCCCAGTGGGAAGGAGGAGCCGCAGGGTGGGAGGCTACAAGAAACCCAGAAACCAAGATGGCCGCCAGCACATGTCAAACGAAGGAGAACAGCAAGGAGGTAAGACCATGACAGTACCTCCCCCTCAAGGGCCCCTCCTCCGCGGAGTAAGGAACGGTTTCTGAGGGAAGCGTGCGTGGAAGGCTCGGAGCAAGGCAGGAGCATGGACATCTGCGGAGGGAACCCAGGAACGCTCCTCTGGACCATAACCACGCCAATGGACCAAAAACTGCACCCGGCCGCGGACCAGGCGTGAGTCCAGGATATTGCTCACCTCATACTCCTCACGATTGCCCACTTGGACCGGACGAGGCCGAGGAATCGAGGAAGTGAAACGATTACACACCAGTGGCTTCAACAGGGAGACATGAAACACGTTGGAGATCCGCATGCCAGGAGGAAGCGCAAGGGCATAGGCTACCGGGTTTACCCTGCGAAGCACTTGGAAGGGACCAACAAAGCGAGGCGCCAGCTTGGGAGTGGGCACTCGAAGGTTGAGGTTGCGGGTGGACAACCATACGCGGTCTCCGACCTGGTAGGAAGGAGCGGGCGCTCGTCTGCGATCAGCCTGGAGTTTCTGGCGCTGCGCAGAGACCTCAAGGGACCTCTGGATCTGTACCCAAGAAGCACGTAGGACGGAAAGGTGATCCTCCACAGCCGGAATATCCTGGGGAGAGAATACCTCCGGTAACATGGCAGGTTGGAACCCATAATTGGCCATGAAGGGAGACGTCCCAGAGGAAGAGTTCACCGCCGTGTTCCTGGCAAACTCAGCCCAAGGCAGGAGGTCAACCCAATTGTCTTGGTGATCGGAGACATAGCAACGAAGGAATTGCTCCAAGGCCTGATTGGATCGTTCTGCGGCCCCATTGGACTGAGGGTGGTAGGCCGAGGAGAAAGAGAGATGAATCCCCAACTGGGAGCAAAAGGCGCGCCAGAACCTGGACACAAACTGACTCCCCCGATCCGACACAATCTCCTTGGGCAAACCGTGCAACCGGAAGACCTCCCTGGCAAAAATCGAGGCCAACTCTTGTGCAGAGGGTAACTTCTTAAGAGGAACACAGTGGCACATTTTGGAAAACCGATCCACTATCATGAGAATGACCGTATGGCCTCGGGATGCAGGGAGGTCCACAATGAAATCCATCCCCAGGTGTGACCATGGACGCTCCCCGGTGGCTATGGGTTGCAAAAGGCCCAACGGAAGGTGCCGAGGGGACTTACTCTGGGCACAAACGGAGCATGCCGCTACATATGCGGCGATGTCGGAACGTAGAGAAGGCCACCAGAACAGACGTGAAACAGCCCAGGACAGCTGATTCTTTCCAGGATGCCCCGCGGCCTTGGAGTTATGGTAGGTTCGCAACAACAGAGTGCGCAACTCCTCAGGCACAAAACACCTGCCGTTGGGTCTCCCAGAGGGAGCACCAGATTGAGCCGCCAAAATCTGCTCACCCAGGGGAGAGGTCAGGCTGGTGCGAATGGCGGCCAGGATCTAATTCGGAGGTATGACCGAAGTCGGAATCGACTCCTCCCCGGACAGCTCGGAGTACTGCCGTGATAAGGCATCCGCTCTGATGTTCTTGGAACCGGGTAGGTAGGAGACCACGTAATTAAAACGTGACAAGAACAGAGCCCATCTGGCCTGACGTGGTGTCAATCTCTTGGCCTCAGAGAGGTAGGTCAGATTCTTGTGGTCCGTCAGGATGAGAACCGGAACCACCGAGCCCTCGAGCAAGTGCCTCCATTCTTTAAGGGCCTGCACGATGGCCAATAACTCCCTGTCACCAATCTGGTAGTTGCACTCCGCGGAAGACAGTTTCCGGGAGTAAAACCCACAAGGAAGCAGAGGACCCTCTGGTGTTCTACGCTGAGACAGGAGGGCGCCTACTCCCGTCTCAGACGCGTCCACCTCGAGGACAAACGGCAACCCAGGGTTGGGATGCGACAGAATCGGAGCCGACACAAAGGCGGACTTTAGAGCCTCAAAAGCTCGGATGGCCTCGGGCGGCCAGACCTGGGGATTACTGCCCTTCTTGGTCAGATCCGTGAGAGGCTTGGCTAGCATGGAAAAGTCCCTGATGAACTTCCGATAATAATTGGCGAAGCCCAAAAAGCGCTGCAGGGCACGAAGACCACTGGGCTGGGGCCACTGTAAGACAGCCGAAAACTTCTCAGGATCCATGGAGAACCCCTCAGCGGAAATGATGTAACCTAAGAAGGTTACCTGGGATCGGTGAAATTCGCATTTCTCAAGCTTACCGAACAGCTTGTTCTCTCGTAACCGTTGCAACACTCGTCTGACATCCAGAATGTGGGCCTCCATGGATTCAGAATATACCAAGATGTCATCCAAATAGACCACCACACACTGCTGCAACAGGTCACGGAAAACATCGTTGATGAATTCCTGGAAGACTGCGGGCGCATTGCACAACCCAAAGGGCATAACCAAGGATTCATAATGACCGGTCCTGGTGTTAAACGCGGTCTTCCACTCATCGCCCGCCTTGATCCTTACCAGGTTATATGCCGCCCTCAGGTCGAGTTTGGTAAAGACTGTGGCCCCTTTGAGGCGATCGAACAGCTCGGAAATCAAGGGTATCGGGTAAGCGTTCTTGATCGTGATGCGATTGAGACCCCTGTAATCGATGCAAGGCCTCAACTCACCGCCCTTCTTTTTCACAAAGAAAAATCCAGCCCCTGCCGGGGACGAGGATTTGCGAATGTGTCCGCGTGAAAGCGCCTCCCTCACGTACTCCTCCATGGCCTCATTCTCCGCTACCGACAGTGGATAGACTTTGCCACGAGGCGGAACGGCACCAGATTGTAACTCTATGGCACAATCGTATGGGCGGTGCGGAGGTAGGGCAACCGCACGCACCTTATCGAATACATCCCGGTACTCCTCGTATTCAGGAGGCAACAGAGAGTCCGAGGAAGTACACAGCAACTTGACAGGCCCATGGATGCAACTAGCCCCACACTGCGGTGACCACGAGAGGATCTCGGCCGATTTCCAATCGAAAGTCGGATTATGCTTCTGGAGCCAGGGGTACCCCAAGACCACCGAGTAGTGTGGAGACGAAATAACCTGGAGACAGACCGACTCTCTGTGAACGGCACCAATGGCCATCCCCACTGGAAGGGTCTCATGAGTCACGTGTGGCGGCAGAAGGGGTCTGCCGTCTATCGCCTCAAGAGCCAGTGGGGAACCTCGAGGCTGCAGAGGAATGGAATTGGCGGCAGCGAACACACTATCAATGAACAAGCCACCAGCACCAGAGTCCACCAACGCCTGGGTCGTCACCGAGCCCCCGACCCAGGAGTGTCACGGCTGTTTGAGGGTAACAAGAGCAAACACAGTGAAAAGAGCTACTGACCGGACCCAAACTAGGGAAGATAAGGGGTGACCCCTGTCAGACCCTCAAAGCTCTCCCTATGCTGCTAAAGCACATGCCTGGATCCAAATGGTGGAAGGAGGCATGCCCGCGTACCTCAGACTGATGGCCACTGTAACCCCTACAATAGTGGAAGGGGCACGGCCACCGGTGCCCTACTCAGTATATGGAGGGAACCGTGGCCACCTCAGATCCAGTCAGAAAATAATCAGGTAAACAACAATATCTGCACACTTAGCTGAAGGAGATGCAGCCGCAGAGAAGACGGATCCAAGGACAGCTGGCAATATCCGGAGTGCTTGCTGCAGCAGAAACCAGGTCCAGTGAACTGATAGCTTACAAGTGAAGTTACTCAAGCCAGAGCTACAACTGAAATGAGAAATATAATCCACGCCCTGCAACAGGAGGAGGGGTGATTTAAAGGCAGGAAAATCAACTGCAGGAGAAACAGCTGAGAGTAAAGACCTCATCACAGGGGCGGAGAAACAGAACAGTGAGAACACCTCCAAGCTCTAAGTGACATCATCGCAGGGGTGGAGACACAGAGCTGTGAGAACTTCTCAAAGCTCTGGTAGTGACAGTACCCCCCCTCTACGGGTGGACTCCGGACACCCAGGACTCACCTTCCCAGGATGAGCCCTATGAAATGCCCTGATGAGGCGAGTGGCTTTAATGTCCGACACCGGAACCCACATCCTCTCCTCAGGACCATAACCCTTCCAATGAACGAGGTACTGAAGAGAACCGCGGACAATGCGAGAGTCCACAATTCTGGAAACCTCAAACTCCAGATTGCCATCAACCAAAATCGGAGGAGGAGGCAAAGAGGAGGGTACCGGGGGCTGGACATATGGTTTTAAGAGAGATCTGTGAAATACATTATGTATCTTCCAAACCCGTGGAAGATCAAGACGGAAGGCAACCGGATTGATGACTGACAAAATTTTATAAGGCCCAATAAACTTGGGACCCAATTTCCAGGAGGGAACCTTCAGTTTAATATTTTTAGTAGACAACCACACCAGATCACCCACATTCAGGTCCGGACCAGGCACACGTCTCTTATCAGCCACACGCTTATACTTCTCACTCATCTTTCTAAGATTACTCTGAATCTTTTGCCAAATGGTAGACAAAGACGAGGAAAATCTCTCCTCCTCAGGTAAACCCGAAAGAGCCCCTCCCGAGAATGTCCCAAACTGCGGATGGAACCCATATGCACCAAAGAATGGTGACTTATCAGAAGATTCCTGACGACGGTTGTTCAAAGCAAACTCAGCAAGAGGGAGAAAAGAACACCAATCCTCCTGGTTCTCTGCCACAAAACAGCGCAAATATGTCTCCAGATTCTGATTGAGGCGCTCAGTCTGACCATTCGACTGCGGGTGAAAAGCAGAAGAGAAGGACAGCCGAACCCCCAGGCGAGAACAGAAAGCCTTCCAGAACCTGGACACAAACTGCGAGCCTCTATCGGAAACAATATCAGAGGGAATGCCATGCAATTTAACAATATGGTCGATAAAAGCTTGCGCCAACGTTTTAGCATTGGGTAAACCAGGGAAAGGAACGAAATGAGCCATCTTGCTAAAACGGTCCACGACCACCAGGATCACCGACTTCCCCGAGGAACGAGGAAGATCCGTGATAAAGTCCATGGACAGGTGTGTCCAAGGACGGGAAGGTATGGGTAACGGGAGAAGGGAACCTGAAGGTCGTGAACGAGGGACCTTAGCGCGAGCGCACGTCTCACAAGCAGCCACAAAACCCTCCACCGACTTACGAAGAGCCGGCCACCAAAATCTCCGAGCAATGAGATCAACCGTGGCTCTACTCCCGGGGTGACCAGCAAGAACCGTATCATGATGCTCCTTAAAGAGTTTGTGACGTAGCTCAGGAGGCACAAACAACTTCCCGGAAGGACAACGGGCAGGTGCCTCAGTCTGGGCAGCCTGGACCTCGGCCTCCAAATCGGAATAAAGAGCAGAAACAACTACCCCCTCCGCCAAAATGGGACCCGGGTCCTCGGAGTTTCCTCCTCCCGGAAAACAGCGAGAGAGAGCATCAGCCTTCACATTTTTGATCCCAGGGCGGAATGTAACGACAAAATTGAATCTGGAGAAGAACAGAGACCATCTGGCCTGTCTCGGATTCATACGCCTGGCCGACTCCAAGTATGCCAGATTCTTATGGTCGGTAAAAACGGTGACAGGGTGCCTGGCCCCCTCCAACCAATGACGCCATTCCTCGAAAGCCAACTTGATGGCCAACAACTCCCTATCTCCCACATCATAGTTTCTCTCTGCCGGGGAGAGTTTTTTAGAGAAAAAGGCACAGGGTCGCCATTTGGCAGGAGAAGGGCCCTGGGACAAAACTGCACCCACACCCACCTCGGAAGCATCCACCTCAACAATAAAAGGTAAGGAAACATCGGGATGCACCAAGATGGGAGCAGACGCAAAACTCTCTTTAATCTTAGAAAAGGCTGCAAGCGCCTCCTCCGACCAAGAGGAAAAATCCGCCCCCTTTTTTGTCATGTCAGTAAGGGGTTTGACAACAGAGGAATAATTCAAAATGAACTTTCTGTAGTAGTTAGCAAAACCCAGAAAGCGCATCAATGCCTTCTGATTCTCAGGAAGCTCCCACTCAAGTACAGCACGGACCTTCTCAGGATCCATGCGAAAACCAGAAGCAGAGAGGAGAAAACCAAGAAATTGAATCTCCGATACCATAAAAAGACATTTCTCTAGCTTGGCATACAGTTTATTCTCCCGCAGTATCTGCAGAACCTGAAAAAGATGATCCTGATGGGTCTGAACATCAGGGGAAAAAATCAAAATATCGTCAAGATACACCAAAACAAATTTCCCCATTAAGTGGTAGAAAATACTATTAACAAAATGCTGAAAGACGGCCGGAGCATTCATCAGGCCGAAAGGCATAACGAGATTCTCGAAATGCCCGTTAGGGGTATTAAAAGCCGTTTTCCATTCATCCCCCTCTCTGACCCTGACCAGGTTGTACGCGCCTCTCAGATCCAATTTGGAAAACACCTTGGCTCCAACAATTTGGTTGAAGAGGTCCGGGATCAGAGGAAGGGGATAGGGATCGCGAATCGTGATACGGTTCAGCTCCCTAAAATCTAAGCAAGGTCTCAGAGAGCCATCTTTTTTTTTAACAAAAAAAAAACCCGCGGCAACAGGTGACTTTGAGGGACGAATATGCCCCTTCTCGAGACTCTCGGAGATATAGGTTCGCATTGCGATTCTTTCCGGTTGTGAGAGATTGTAGAGGCGTGCTTTTGGCAGCTTGGCGCCGGGAATGAGGTTAATGGGACAGTCAAACTCCCGGTGAGGAGGTAGCTCCTGAACACCGCTCTCGGAAAACACGTCCGAGAAATCAGAGAGAAATGATGGCACAGTTTTAGTAGACACCTCTGCAAAAGTCGCTGTGAGACAATTCTCTCTACAAAAGTCACTCCACTCATTTATTTGCCTTCCTTGCCAATCAATGGTGGGGTTATGTCTAGTGAGCCAGGGTAACCCCAAAACTAGAGGAGAAGGCAATCCGTTAAGGACAAAACAAGATATCTCCTCCACATGAGTGTCACCTACAGCTAGCCGGATATTGTGAACAATGCCTTTCAGAGATCTCTGCGAGAGTGGAGCAGAGTCAATGGCAAAAACAGGTATATCCTTTTCCAATGTGCAAACCTGAAAACCATGCATGGCTACAAATTGAGTGTCAATAAGATTGACGGCCGCTCCACTATCGACAAAAATCTCACAAGAAATGACTTTGCTCTCTAGCGCCACCCTGGCAGACAGGAGAAAACGGGAACTGCAGGTCAGAGGAAAAGCATCAATTCCCACATCAAGTTTGCCCAACGTAGCAGATGAAGTAGAACTTGATGATCTACCTCTTGAGGTTTTTCTCTTATTATCGCTCTTAGTACAGTTCAGGAATCTCCTAGACGGACAAACATTTGCCAAATGACCTATGCCCCCACAACAAAAACACACCATATTCTGAGGACTAAATCCTCTTTTATCAGGGGCAAGTCGGCCTAGCTGCATGGGCTCCTCCTCAGAGGGGATCGAGACAGGATGAGGCCCCTGCACACTGAATGAGTCCGCACCATTGCCCCAAGACTGACAATGGCTGGACAGAGAGGTCTTGTTTCTTTCTCTTAGACGTCTGTCAAGGCGTACCGCCAATGACATGGCAGACTCTAAGGACGTTGGTCTCTCATGGAAAGCAAACGCATCTTTCAATCTCTCTGAGAGACCATGACAGAACTGACTCCGGAGTGCAGCATCATTCCAACCTGAATCAGCTGCCCATCTCCGAAATTCAGAACAATAAAGCTCCGCAGACAGTTTGTTCTGGCATAAAGCACGTAAGTTCGATTCGGCCAGAGCAACACGATCCGGGTCATCATATATTTGCCCCAGGGCCACAAAAAATCTTTCCACGGATCGAAGGGAGGGATCCCCTGATGGCAGCGAAAAAGCCCAAGTCTGAGCATTGCCCCTGAGCAGGGAGATGACAATCCTCACCCTCTGTTCCTCATTACCAGAGGAAAGGGGACACAAGCAAAAATGGAGTTTGCATGCCTCTCTGAAGCGAACAAAATTCTCACTGCCCCCGGAGAACGTCTCCGGAAGTGAGACCTTTGGCTCGCAACAGACTCCATGAGCCGGAGCAGAGCCTAATGCTTGTAACTGAGTCATAGATTGACGGAGATCCGCTACTTCCAAAGAAAGACCCTGCATGCGGTCAACCAGGCCAGAAAGCGGATCCATGTCAAAAAAGGACGGTTTTGGTGGATTATAATGTCACGGCTGTTTGAGGGTAACAAGAGCAAACACAGTGAAAAGAGCTACTGACCGGACCCAAACTAGGGAAGATAAGGGGTGACCCCTGTCAGACCCTCAAAGCTCTCCCTATGCTGCTAAAGCACATGCCTGGATCCAAATGGTGGAAGGAGGCATGCCCGCGTACCTCAGACTGATGGCCACTGTAACCCCTACAATAGTGGAAGGGGCACGGCCACCGGTGCCCTACTCAGTATATGGAGGGAACCGTGGCCACCTCAGATCCAGTCAGAAAATAATCAGGTAAACAACAATATCTGCACACTTAGCTGAAGGAGATGCAGCCGCAGAGAAGACGGATCCAAGGACAGCTGGCAATATCCGGAGTGCTTGCTGCAGCAGAAACCAGGTCCAGTGAACTGATAGCTTACAAGTGAAGTTACTCAAGCCAGAGCTACAACTGAAATGAGAAATATAATCCACGCCCTGCAACAGGAGGAGGGGTGATTTAAAGGCAGGAAAATCAACTGCAGGAGAAACAGCTGAGAGTAAAGACCTCATCACAGGGGCGGAGAAACAGAACAGTGAGAACACCTCCAAGCTCTAAGTGACATCATCGCAGGGGTGGAGACACAGAGCTGTGAGAACTTCTCAAAGCTCTGGTAGTGACAAGGAGAGGACAACAGTAATCAGTGGTTTGTCAACACGGGAAACCGGGGACGAGGAGACTCCACCCAAGATCTGCCCCCGACAGGATCTCAGGTGCGAGCGTTTCCCGGACGGTTCGGGCATGCCAACCGAAAATGCCCACGAGACCACAGTACATGCATCGGCCCTCGCGTCTCCGGAGTACCCTCTCCCCCTCGGACAGGCGAGCAAACCCCAGCTGCATGGGTTGACCCCCAGACAAGTCATCCCCAGGAGGCGTGGGAGGAGAGGGAGGCACGGGTGGGACAGCAAACGTAGGCGCCAATCTGTTAGAAGGCCTCCGCAGGCTCTCCTTAAAGGAAGGTCTCTCCCTGAGTCTGGTGTCAATCAAAATCAGGAAAGAAATAAGAGACTCGAGCTCCACTGGTAGGTCCTTAGCTGCAACCTCATCCTTCAAGGCATCCGAGAGACCATGAGAGAAAGCAGCGACCAGAGCCTCATTATTCCAGCCCACCTCTGCTGCCAGGGTACGAAACTCAATGGCGTATTCAGCTACGGATCGTGAACCCTGTCTGATGGACATAAGGAGCTTCGCAGCAGAGGCAGCACGAGCCGGCACATCGAATACCTTCCGAAGAGAAGCAACAAAACCAGAAAACTCGGCAACCACCGGATTGTTGTTCTCCCATAAAGGGCTGGCCCAGGCCAAGGCCTTGTCCGAGAGCAGCGAGATCAAGAAGCCCACCTTTGATCTCTCAGTAGGAAAGGCATGTGGCAGCAACTCGAAGTAAATGCCCACCTGGTTAAGGAAACCTCGGCACTGAGTTGGCTCTCCCCCAAAGTGCTGTGGAAGGGGGGCAGAACCGGTCATACCCCGAAACACTGCAGGCGCAGCAACAGGTGTCGGGGTAGACTCTGGCGCAACAACCGGAGCGGCAGTAGGAGCGGGCCCAGGAGCGACAACCGACCCATCGGCAACGGAAGCTAAATGAGCCGTGCGTTCAAGCAGGGTTTGCAACGCCACAGCGAACCGACCCAACAGGTGATCCTGCTGATCAAGTCTGGCAACCAGCGTAGGTAGCGAGGATGGCCCTGTACCGTCAGAATTCATGGCTTGGTCCTAATGTCATGGAACCATGAACCAGACGTACAACAAGAGATGAGTGGAAATAAGAAGGCTTTATTGAAAATAAAGCTGTAAGGCAAAAGTCCAAACGGATGGCTAAACCGAAGCAGGGTCTTGCGAAACCAGGGATCAGGAACCAGAAGGGTAGTCAGACGAAGCCAGGATCAGGAATCAGCAGGGTAGTCAGACGAAGCCAGGATCAGGAATCAGCAGGGTAGTCAGACGAAGCCAGGATCAGGAACCAGAAGCAGCAGCAGTCTTAGAAGCATGTGAGCACAGGAGGACCAAGCAAGGAACTGAAGCCACAGACCTCCTATATATATGAGCTAGGCATCCAGCTCCTCCCAGTGGGAAGGAGGAGCCGCAGGGTGGGAGGCTACAAGAAACCCAGAAACCAAGATGGCCGCCAGCACATGTCAAACGAAGGAGAACAGCAAGGAGGTAAGACCATGACAGTGGCGCTGCTTTCCTGGTACACAAAGATGGTTCAGGTGTGTCAATTTACCAATTTATGTTCAATAAGTTTTTATTGTCAGAATAAAAGTGTCAATTGCACAAGGTACAGAGTGCAAGTTGCATACGATTCACAGACATTATACACATAATATTCCGATTTTCCTGTTTTACAAAATAGTACAGAAAAGATGCAAGAATACCTGAGTAACAAATGTTCGATATGGACAGTAAATATGAGCATAGGTATAAAAGCATAAAAAACAAACAAATGAAAAGTTAACAACATTCCGAGCTGTGACATTAATATAGCATCAGCAAGTGTGCCAATTGTAGTTGAGGATAACTATCTTATGACTTTACGCTTCATCTTAACTTATGTTTTCTCAACCCTATTGGCCCTCTATTGACTTCCTCCATTTAGATGGGTTGCCGAGCTCACACGTTTCCAAGCATCCCAATTCGATAAGTGTTGGGCAACCCGGAAAGATTGATGTGCGATAATGTATTCGTACGAAATTGTAGTATTGACTGCGTTGATAATCTCCTGTAGCCCAGGGGTATTAGTGCTTTTCCAGTTTCTCACGATTGCCAGTCTTGTAGAAACTAGCATGTGTAAAACACTGGTCCTAACTTTGGCTGGCAACTTATCTAAACCTATCAACAATAGCGCCAGGGCTGGATTAAGAGGGACAGTATGACCAGCCACCCTTGATATTGTATTAAATACTTGGGACCATAGAGAAGTGATTTTCGGGCAGGCCCAGAATATATGTAGCATCGATCCCCTGTGTCCGCATTCTCTCCAGCAATCTGATTTCGAGTTTGGGTAAATAGCATGTAGCCTAACTGGGGTATAGTACCACCTTAGAGTCATTTTCAAATGCGACTCTAGGTGAGAGACACATTTTAGGGTGGAAATAGCTAATTTATTTGCAGTATCCCATTGGGACAGGGTGAAGGATTGTCCAAGCTCAGCTTCCCATGCCAACAGAGGGGCAGTTTTGAGAAAACGGTCTTTTGCCCCTAGGAAAATATATACTGGCCTGAGACCCTTCGAGACTAAGCCCATAGTCGACCAGTGTGATAGCAGTTGGAGGTTACCACTAACTTTGAAGGAGGGGTTATTAGATAGCGCATGCCTTATTTTTAGGTAAGAAAATGCCTCCTGCTGAGGAATATTACTAGAGCGTTTAACCTCTTCGAAGGACTTAAGACTCAAGTCCGTTAAGAGGTCCGCCAGAGTGTTAATGCCGCAGTCTTTCCAGACATTAATATTCAAATCTGGAACCAAATGTTGGAGAGACTCCAGTGGGGTGAGATGGGCCACCGAGGTAGGAACCGTCCCTCCACTCGCATGGTATGTTTTCCATTGGGCTACCGATGTGGAGACACAGAATGCAGGTTGGAGGCCAGAATAGGAGTCGTGTAAAGCTGCCATAAGAAGGGCACGCAAGTTGTGTCCAGAGACCTGTGATTGTTCAATGTGGACCCAATGTTTTTCAACATCTCCCCTCCACCACTCTTTGAGTTGGCTAACTCTGGAGGCGAGATAATAATCATACAAATTCGGTAAGCCTAAACCCCCATGCCTCCTGTGTCTACACATAATGCTTCTGGCAATTCTTGGTCTAGTTTTGTTCCAAGTCAATGCATTTAGCATCCGGTTTGCCAGATTGAAAAAGGAGTTCGGGACTGGAATAGGTATGGTGCGAAACAGGTACAGGAATTTTGGAAGTATGTTTTGTTGAAAAGCTGCAATACGTCCTATCCAAGATAATTCAGTTTTTGCTATGTTAGTGAGCTCTAGTTGGATTGCTCGCAAAAAAGGGGGAAAGTTGTTTGCGTAGAGTTCCTGTAGAGTGGATGCTACTTTAAAACCCAGATATTGAATTGAGGAGTCTTGCCAATCTAATGGAAATTCCTTTCTCAAGTGGGTTACAGCTAAGTCCGAAATTCCCAGGGGAAGAGCCTGCGATTTATTTTCATTAACTTTATAGTAAGAGAGGGCCCCGTAAGACCGGTGTAATGGCACCGTTTCAGCAGACAAGGGGTTAAAATCCGTTTAGGCGATATGCCCCTTTCTGAGAGACAGGCACAGCTACTGCAGAACACCAACCTCCCGAACTGGATACAAAATAGCACTCCAAACTGGAACCTTGCGAATAGCTGCCAGCAGACGAACAGGAAAAGCGTACAGTCAGCTTACACTCCTGGCAATCAGTCTCTAACAGCATATAGGGAATCCCCCCAATAAAGAGACAAGGCTCCGTCTTGAGGGTCAGCAGTGGTCTGACTGTACTTCAGATACAGACTCTTTTATTCATAAAAAACAAACATAGTACTGCCCACAGGGTTTTGAAATCCAACCAATCAGTAATTCACAACACACACAATGTAAATACAGCAACCAATCGTTCCCGCCCCCTAGAGGACCAGAAGGGAGACTGCGACACAGAACAGATACAACATATCCCCACAATGCATCATGGTTTCCTCCTCTCTGCCTGGGAGACAACCGATGGCAATCCAATTATCTCTCAGGACAAAGGGAGGTCACCAATACACATGTGGAGACAACAGGACAGACATCACCATTTAAACACACAATGGCACACCCCCACAGCAAACACAGACATTTAACATATCCCCAGATAGCTCAAGTCTGAGTGCATATCATTAGGTGAATGGCACTCAGAATACACGAATACAATAATATTAGCTATCTGGGTGCCCTCACATAACATACAATTTAACCGAACGCATAATAACATAAAATACAATTCTACAGACAGATTTATGCTGTGCGGCCGGTCTGTCTTCTCCTTTAAAGTTACTATGGGCCATAATCCTGAGGCAAGAGGCCTTCAAACAGCCCCCTCCAAAACACCGTGGCGAGGTTGGTTTCGCCACACATCTCCCCCCCTTCCCAGGGAAGACTAACCAGATACCTGACCTCACGCCGGTCGGTACCTGAGTTAGTCTGGCAGCCCACCCACAACCCAATACTGGACCTGTTGAGTTCTGTCCAGTGAATCCACCAAGGTTATATTGGTAGCTGGTACTACCGGTCTCTGAGTTGCTCCCTGGCTTGGAGTGGAGGTTGCTTTGTGGGCAGGGATCAGCGGGACTCTGCCCTGGTACCAGCGCTACCATGGAAGAAGCATGGTTGGAGTCTGGTTGTTGGAGGGGGAAACCGACTGTCTCCCCTTTGGATAAACAGCCCGGTTGCTGGGGGACAGGAACAACTATCCCTACCCCCTGTGCTGTAAGTGCAGAGACCACGGCCCCATGTGCCGTGTTGTGGGGCTTACTGTCTCCCCCTGGTGCGTTAATCTGCCGCTGGGGAGAGGGGGTAACGAGCTCCTCTCCCATACATACTTCCAGCCACTGGGGAGGGCGACCGACCGCCTCCGCTCCCAATACAGTGTCCTGCTGCTGGGGAAAGGAGACTGGGCTCTCTATTCCCTGTAGGACACTCTGCCGCTGGGGGACAGGACCGACTGTCTCTGCCCCCTGTAACTCCACCTGCCGCTGGGGAATGGAGACTGGGCTCTCAATTCCCAAAAAATCATGCTGCTGCTGGGGGGCAGGAACAACTACCTCTGCCCCCTGTAACTCCGCCTGCCGCTGGGGAATGGAGACTAGGCTCCCAATTCCCTGTACATCACACGGCCGCTGGGGAATGGAGACTGGGCTCCCAATTCCCAAAAAATCATGCTGCTGCTGGGGGGCAGGAACAACTACCTCTGCCCCCTGTAACTCAGCCTGCCGCTGGGGAGGGAGGCCGCTGCTCTCCCCTCCCTGCACTTCACACTGCCACTGGGGAATGGAGACTGGGCTCCCTCTGTCCCGCAACTGTAACTTCCGATGGAGGTCCACCCAACGTGGCAGCTGACCGTCACCTTCTGCTCGGTATAGTAGGGTCTTGAACACTAGACTCCTCACGAACTTCACGGATTTCTCAGCTGGATTGGGTCTGAAGAAGTTCAGCCGCAACCACATCATACGGTCAAATTCCTCCACAGAGTATCTGTACTCCACTGCTGGTTCCATCCTGGTGCTTTTAGGGTCGCTGTACTGAGACATGCGTTGCCCTTAAGTTGTAAAATCCAAAGAAATGGTGTCTCCTGTAGCTGTCCTTCTGGCTGTAGGAACGATCCCACTGCTGCCACCAATGTAATGGCACCGTTTCAGCAGACAAGGGGTTAAAATCCGTTTAGGCGATATGCCCCTTTCTGAGAGACAGGCACAGCTACTGCAGAACACCAACCTCCCGAACTGGATACAAAATAGTTTCAGCAGACAAGGGGTTAAAATCCGTTTAGGCGATATGCCCCTTTCTGAGAGACAGGCACAGCTACTGCAGAACACCAACCTCCCGAACTGGATACAAAATAGCACTCCAAACTGGAACCTCGCAAATAGCTGTCAGCAGACGAACAGGAAAAGCATATCAGCTTACACTCCTGGCAATCAGTCTCCAACAGCATACAGGGAATCCCCCCAATAACGAGACAAGGCTCCGTGTTGAGGGTCAAACAGTGTTCTGATGTGCTGGCACACCCAGCCTGGTTTTTATTACAGTTTTGCAAATACAGAACAGATACAACACATCCCCACAATGCATCATGGTTTCCTCCTCTCTGTCCCAGAGACAACCGAAGGCAATCCAATTATCTCTCAGGACAAAGGGAGATCACCAATACACATGTGGAGACAACAGGACAGACATCACCATTTAAACACACAATGGCCCACCCTCACAGCAAACACAGACATTTAACATATCCCCAGATAGCTCAAGTCTGAGTGCATATCATTAGGTGAATGGCACTCAGAATACACGAATACAATAATATTAGCTATCTGGGTGCCCTCACATAACATACAATTTAACCGAACGCATAATAACATAAAATACAATTCTACAGACAGATTTAAGCTGTGCGGCCGGTCTGTTTTCTCCTTTAAAGTTACTATGGGACTGTCCCTGTGCTGTGAGTGCAGAGACCACGGTCCCATCTGCACAGTTGTGGGGCTTACTGTCTCCCCCTGGTGCGTTAATTTGCCGCTGGGGAATGGAGACTAGGTTCCCAGTTCCCAACAAATCCTGCTGCTGCTGGGGGACAGGACCGACTGTCTCTGCCACCTGTAACTCCGCCTGCCGCTGGGGAATGAAGACTCGGCTCCCAATTCCCTGTACATCACACGGCCGCTGGGGAATGGAGACTAGGCTCCCAATTCCCAAAAAATCATGCTGCTGCTGGGGGGCAGGAACAACTACCTCTGCCCCCTGTAACTCCGCCTGCCGCTGGGGAATGGAGACTAGGCTCCCAATTCCCTGTACATCACACGGCCGCTGGGGAATGGAGACTGGGCTCCCAATTCCCAAAAAATCATGCTGCTGCTGGGGGGCAGGAACAACTACCTCTGCCCCCTGTAACTCAGCCTGCCGCTGGGGAGGGAGGCCGCTGCTCTCCCCTCCCTGCACTTCACACTGCCGCTGGGGAATGGAGACTAGGCTCCCAATTCCCCAAAAATCATGCTGCTGGCTTACACTCCTGGCAATCAGTCTCTAACAGCATATAGGGAATCCCCCCAATAACGAGACAAGGCTCCGTCTTGAGGGTCAGCAGTGGTCTGACTGTACTTCAGATACAGACTCTTTTATTCATAAAAAACAAACATAGTACTGCCCACAGGGTTTTGAAATCCAACCAATCAGTAATTCACAACACACACAATGTAAATACAGCAACCAATCGTTCCCGCCCCCTAGAGAACCAGAAGGGAGACTGCGACACAGAACAGATACAACATATCCCCACAATGCATCATGGTTTCCTCCTCTCTGCCTGGGAGACAACCGATGGCAATCCAATTATCTCTCAGGACGAAAGGAGGTCACCAATACACATGTGGAGACAACAGGACAGACATCACCATTTAAACACACAATGGCACCCCCCCCACAGCAAACACAGACATTTAACATATCCCCAGATAGCTCAAGTCTGAGTGCATATCATTAGGTGAATGGCACTCAGAATACACGAATACAATAATATTAGCTATCTGGGTGCCCTCACATAACATACAATTTAACCGAACGCATAATAACATAAAATACAATTCTACAGACAGATTTAAGCTGTGCGGCCGGTCTGTCTTCTCCTTTAAAGTTACTATGGGCCATAATCCTGAGGCAAGAGGCCTTCAAACAGCCCCCTCCAAAACACCGTGGCGAGGTTGGTTTCGCCACAACAATAATGTCCATTACTTCTTGCAAAGATTTTTGGGGGTCAGTCAGGGACAGGATAATGTCGTCTGCATACAGTGATATGCAGTGACTTCTGTTTCCGATCTGTACCCCCGACACCGACGGTGATTGGCGAATTGCCTGTGCCAATGGTTCTAGCGATAAAATAAATATTAAAGGTGATAGGGGGCATCCCTGTCTAGTGCCATTTGACAGGACAAACGGGTCGGACATTACTCCATTCGCTAGCACTTTAGCTGAGGGCTCTGAATAGAGGACCCAAATAGCATTGATCATGGAGTCAGGGATACCCAACTTTTGGAGCACTGAGAAGACAAACGACCAATTAACTCTGTCGAAAGCCTTCTCAGCGTCCAGGGTAACCAGCACAGTCGGTAGCCTGTGCCTATTGACAAAATCGATCAGATTCACTATCCTTCTGGAGTTATCTGTAATCTGACGTCCCTTTACGAAACCCACTTGGTCCGATGCCACCAGGGTGGGAATAATATCAGCAAGGCGGGAGGCCAGTATTTTCGCATAAATTTTGAGATCAGTATTAAGCAGGGAGATGGGACGAAAATTTTGCGGGACAGAGGGATCCTTCCCTACCTTAGGTAAAGTCACAATAACTGCTTCTAGCATTTCTTTGGGAAGTTTCCCCGTCGTCATAGCACTAGACAGGGATGCATGAAGGTGTGGGACTAGATAGTCGGAAAAAGTTTTGTAATAGGCGTTTGGGAGTCCGCCTGGGCCCGGGCTTTTGTGATGTGGCAGGTTGGAATTATTTTAGAAATTTCAGCATGAGACATTGGGGCACAAAGGGCGCCGCTTTGACGACCATCCAGAGAGGGAAGGTAAATAGAGTTTAGAAATTCATTTATTTTCTCAGGGGGGGCATGGGTAAAGCCAGATTCGTCCTTCAGGTTATACAGTTGGGAGTAATAAGACATAAATCTGTTAGCTATAGCTTTTGGATCGTATAGCTTATAAGTTTTAGAGGGATCCCACAGAAATGCTATTTTGGATTTTATGGCTCTCGCTTTTATTCTACTGGCCAATAACTTCCCCGCCTTATTGGCCTGTGAATAATACCTCACCTTAGTCTTTTTGAGTGAGAGTTCATATGTATGTAAAAAGCTCTCTTTTAGTTGTGCTCTAAGAGCTCTCAGCTTCTCAGCCAATTCTGGAGAGGGGGGTAGATTTATTTATCAATTCTATGTTCTGAATTTGTTTTATAATGTCATCTTGCGTTTTTCCCTCAACTTTTTGTGTCTAAAGCTTAATTTCATTAAAATGCCCCTGATAAATGCCTTGTGGGCCGACCACACAATAGAGGGGTCTGACACAGAGGCAGTGTTAAATTTAAAGTACTCCTGTAATTCCCTAGACACTTCTTCTTGGTATTTTGTATTGGCTAGAATAAATTCGTTGGCCCTCCACAAAGGGTTAGGGGGGGCAGAGAATTCTTCCGACACCTCCAAAGTCACCGGTGCATGATCCGACCAAGTAATTGTTCCAATAGAAGATTTCACCGAGGCACTCAGAGAATTTCTGTCAACCAGAAATAGATCAATCCATGAATAAGTTTGATGCGCAGGGGAATAATATGAAAAATCCCTTTCTGAAGCATGGTGAATGCGCCAAACATCAAACAGGGAGTTAGCAAGTAACACGGGTGTTAACGGAGGGGCACAGGATCTGGAGGTGCCGGAAGAATCCTGAGATGGGTCAGGGGTCATATTGAAATCACCGCAAATGATAACTCTGCCCTCCCTCAATTTCTGTACTTTCTTGAGTACTTTGTTTATAAAATGTATAGGCCGAGTTTTAGGGGCATACAATCCCACTAGGGTATAAACAACGTTATTAATAGAACACACATGAATGATATATCTCCCCCCTGGATCAACCACCGTATGTTTACCCTGATGCACCACTGAATTACGTATGGCGAACATTACTCCTCTTTTCTTACTCCGACCATGGGAGTGAATCAGGGTCGGGAATGATGGGTGTTTTAATCTCCCTCTATCAGCCTCTAGTAAGTGTGTCTCCTGTGCGCAAAATACATCACATTTAATCGAGAGTGCCTCCTTCCACATCATCCGCCTCTTGAAAGGGCTGTTTAGACCTCTTACATTCAGGGATCCAACCGTTAATACCATTGTGACAGTCTAAAAGCTACGACGATGATCCCTCGGACTTTGTGGAAGGAGGCATTCCCAGCACACTGCAATAAAATCAAGTGAGAAATATGTTTAGGACACAGCAGCGGAAAAGAACAAAAGCAAAAAAGTAAAAGAGCAAACATAATAAACCAGAACTGACCGCCCAGCGAAAGGGGCAGTGAAAAAGTAGTACAAGGGTCAGATCTCGTATACCCTTGCGCATTGTATTGGGGGAAAACAGTCATGCCTACCACCGAGAAGGAACAAAAAATAGAACATGTTCCTGCTCCAAGATGATATAGCACAAATAATCGAACCTCTAGCGATGTTTCTTCTGTCGGCGTCTCTCTACCCGCTGCCAATCTCCTTCAGCGGCATGGCGTTGGTGTTGCTTCTCTGCAGGTACCTCTTCAACCGGAATACCCCAGGCTGCCAGCACCGATTTCCCCTCCTCCACCGTGAGAATTACAGTCATGGCGCCATTCTTATGCACTAGCAGTTTCATAGGATATCCCCATCTGTACGGGACAGAGTGGGAACGCAAAGCAAGGGTGATCGGGGCTAGTGTGCGCCGAAGTTGCAGGGTGGCTACGGAGAGGTCAGCAAAAAGTTTTACCGATTGGTAGGGGTCCGGCAACGTGCCCAGTTTTCTTGCCGCTGCTAGAGTGTCCTCCTTAGCTTGAAAAAAGTGCAAGCGGGCGAGAACATCACGCGGTGTGTCATCCGGGAGATGTTTTGGCTTAGCAATCCTGTGCGCTCGATCAATTATAAGGTCTTGCTCAGTACAATCGGGCAATAAGATTTTCATCAAGGACTTAATATATGTTTGGAGGTCCTCAGCTAGCACCGACTCTGGCACTCCGCGCAATTTTAAGTTATTTCTGCGGAAACGGTCTTTAAGGTCCGCTACCTTTGCACGGAGGTATGCGATTTCTTCTGCTTGCGTATCATGGGCATCAATTAAGTTGTTATGGGAGTCTGCAAACTCGCCCATTTTCTGCTCTATATGCTGGACTCTGTTGTCCAAGTCGGTCACAGAGGATTGGATCGGTGTAAGCAGATGTGACAGGTGGCTGGTGACCGAATGGTTAAACGCAAGCAGCATTTCCCTTAACAACATGCTGGACGCTGGCTTGTCGTCTGTGGGGAAGTTGTGGAGCACTTCTGGCAAAGGGTCTGTATTTGGCCCATCAGTGGGGTACTGTGACTCACCACCAGCCGCCTCTGGAGCTTGTAGCCTAGGCCTCTGCTTAGCCGGGCTGGCGTAGGGAGATTGCTGTGCTGCCAGTTTGCTCGGCGATGCTGCGCTGTTCCCCTTTATGGCCTTCTCTGCATGGTCCGCGCTCGGATGATTTTTATGTGGAGACCCCCTGGGGCTTTGTTGCAGCGACCTGCTGCCATCTGAGCTGCGTGGTGAGCCTCCGGTCAGTGAGGATTGCGGGCTGGAGCTGTGTTCGGCATGCTCAGTTCGCGCTCTGGCGCCATGTTTGTCCCGCTCCTGACCGAAGAAGAACTCCAGCTTCCCCTGGTTCTTTATGCTCCTTTTCCCTCTAGTCATCATTGGGGACAGCTCCTGTCGCTACAGGCACCAGGAGGGTAAGGTTGCAGTGATTAGTGAGGTTCTGTTAAGCTGAATCGCTGTGTTGGAGCAGGAGCTCAGAGATTATGCGGCCATCTTCCTCAGCGTTGCGGCCACGCCCCCGTCAATTTACCAATTTAATGCAATATTGAATTTTTTTTAGAGTCATTGAATTTTTCTTCGGAGCAGTATTCGTCTCATTCCTTCCGAATGGGTACAGCCACTGTCACTGCAAATTTAGGATTGAATGAAGCAGAGATTAAGAGAATTGGCCGTTGGAAATCTAACAGATATAAACTATATGTCCAGCCTAATTTAGTTTTGTAATTTAAAATCAATCTCTTCCAGGTTCAAAGCAATTGATCTGGGTCATTCTTTCATCTTTTGGGCGGAAAGAAGGGCTGCTGAGCATAATTATTCACCTAAGTCAGCTAGCCCACAATAGGCAAGACGGATCCGTCATGAACTCGATTGAAAGTCAATGGGGAACGGATCTGTTTTCTATTGTGTCAAATAGTGTCAAAGTTGAACGGATCCGTCCCCATTAACTTGCATTGTGGTTCATGACTGATCCATCTTGCTCTGCATACCATGACGGAAAGAAGACTGCAGCATGCTGCGGTTTACTCTCCGGTATTGGAATGCAACCAAACGGAATGGAATGCATTTTGGAGCATTCAGTTCTGTTCAGTTACGTTTTGTTCCCATTGACAATGAACGGGGACAAAACTGAAGAGTTTTTTTTCCCGGTATTGAGACCCCATGACAGATCCCAATACCGGAAAATAGAAACGCTAGTGTTAAGGTAGCCTAAGAGAATGAGATGAGAAAGCACCCAGGCATGCTTCGTTGACAACAATGAGATACACACAGATATAGGATATTGTTTGTGTACATAGCTAAGAAATTCTCTTTTGCTGCTCACAAACATTAAAACTGAATCTGAGTATACAGAACTTGACTGAGTTCATTATCAGTTCATACCACTAGGAAAGCAGCTCTCGGTTAGTGTATAATCACAGATAGCAGAAGCTAAAAATATTAAATGTCATTTTGATATGGCAATTGGCCAACCAACAATGTACACTGCTATTCTGAACACCACTGGGTTTGGGACAGTTTTTTTCTTTTAAATGCCACCGAGATTAGCCAGGCACTAAAAATAAACTCATACACTCAAAAGCAAGGCATTTTATAATTAGCATAATTCATTTAATAAATAAATACAAATACTAAAACAACTGTTAATTCCAAAAACTACAGGGGTGTAAATTACTGGTGTACATTGCAACTGGCTTAGTTGCCTATAGAAACCAATCAGATTCCACCTTTCATGGGAATGCTTTATCAGGTTTCAAAGGGCTGTCCATGTGGAGCTGCAAGAGACCACAGCTCTTCGATTTAAAAAGAAAATCACATCAAGATAAAAGTAGTCCCCATAAACATTACAAACAAGGAGTTTTTCTTTTATTTTTAGAGCCTATATGTAAAGCTAAATAATCACATGCTTTAATAGCATTACAATATACGGTATAAAAAAAAAATAGAGCATTTATCCGAAAATGTATTCACCTTATCAATGCACAATTTATGAATGACATACCATTCGTAGCGCATGAGTATCGGAGAGAACATAAAGGGGGACTATTGTGGTGTTAAAAAGTTGCAAATTATGGTGCACACCATATTTGCACCAGAATTTACGACTTTTTCAGCTTCTCCACACCATGCTCTCTTCCCTGCAGCGCCTCAACACTGATCCACTGGGCCTCCTCCATTCCCCACCCCTCCTCCTTTGTGACTCTGCGACCAAGGTCTTGGAATTGACCAAAACGTCAGACGCATTTGTCACATATATATTAAAGCATCTTTTTTACTTGCATCCGATTTCGAGTGTGCAGGTTCCATTTAGTGGCAGCTGCTTCCTGTCCTCTATTATATAACTGTTGTATACAAAGCAGACAGTCTATGGCCACTCAAGAAACTTTGTGCACTATGGATAATTTCTACAGACTATGGTCTTTATACCCTGGGAATCACATCTTGACATCTAGGTAAACCCATCATACTGAAATCAGAATAGATGTTAATCATTGAGGGTCTCCAGCTACCATAAAACAAAAACATGTTCTTCTTTAAAGTGTAGCAGTCATCTCAGGTACTTTTTCAGAATAATCTTCCATGTGTAGGTGTACATCAGAAATAACACTATTTTTAGCCATTATATGACTTGATCAGGTATTTTTGCAGTTTTTTTTCTGAGCTGGTGGGAGAGAGTTGTTGGAATACTGTCTGTCTATACACAGGACATGGAGAAACAGGAGATCTGCTCCTTAACACTCTGTAGGTCAGGGATCAGCAACCTCCGACACTCTAGGTGTTCTAAAACTACAGCTCCCATAATACTCCATTCATTTCAATGGGTATTAGAAGAGCAGCTGAGTATGTTTGCATCCTGGGATTTGTAGTTTCACAGAAGCTGGAGGGCCAAATGTTGCTGATACCTGCTGTTGGTCATCCTCAGAAGCAGCAGCAGTAATGGAGGACATTAGACAGCAAAATTAAGCAGTTTTGTTGTGAATCCAGCAGTGAAATGTGTTTTCCGGCACTTAGATATTGATAGTCTATCCTTAGGATAGGTCATTATCAATATCAGATCGGTGAAGGTTTGACCCATGGCACCTACACCAACTAGCTGTTTTGGACAACTATAAGCCTTCCATCCATTGTATAGTTTCCTGCACCAGCAGCTGCCCAAAATATTTGATTGGTGGGAGTGCCAGGTGTCCTAAGGATAGGTCAGCAATATCTAAGTCTGTTCTCCATAGATTTCTATGTAATCTGCTCCTTCAGAGAGCAAGCAGTGAAGATGAATCTGAGCAGTGAATTGAGAGTTAGTAAGGAGGAGGGGAAGCAGTAGAGGAGACTGAAAAGGAGAGGGAAGCATCTTTCTCTAATAAGATATAATGCAATGGTTCTTATATTCACTTGTGCATCAGTAGTTTTTAAACCCCTGGGAGATCCTTGACTAGTACTAGTACTAGTACATTATAGTGCCTGGGCTTTGCGACCTTTGATGACCTAGTGACCTAGTACGTTAAGATGATCGGGTGGGCATCAGACCGGTGCACGCACAATCAGTGCAGGGGCCCGACGGTCACTGACAGTTTGGCAGTCAAACCTGACCACAGCATACAGGGGGTTTGCAGGAGTCTGCGGCTCCATTTCCATCCCCATCAGGTCCCCGTGCTGCAGTGACGGGGACCCGATGGCTGAGGGGCTTTCCTTCTATGGAAGCCTAGGAGATCCAGTCCTTTAGGCTGTGTCTAGTAGGTAACTGTCAGTGTATTGCACTGGCAATACTCCGACAAGCAATGCATTACATTACAAAAGTTGAAGTCCAACTTCAATAAAAAGTTTAAAAAAAAGTGTATATCATAAAAAAATAAAGTTTGAAATACAAAAAATGCCCCTTTCCCATAAAAACACAGAAATAGAAAACAAAAAAATGAAATTTAGGTATTCCCACGTCCGTAACGACTGGTTCTATAAAATTATTACATAATCTGCCCTGTCAGGTGAACGCCTGAAAAAAAAAGAATAAAAACAGTGCCAAAAAAGCACCTTACATGACAAAAAGTGTAATACCAAGTGGTCAAAAAGTTGTACTACTGATCAAACCATCATCTCATTCTGCAAAAAAAGAACCCCTACATTAGACAATAACCCAAAAAATAAAAATAATATAGTTTTCAGAAAATGGAGACACAAAAACATGATATATTCCTTAAAAAATGCTTTCATTGTGTAAAAAATAAATTAATAAAAATAGACATATTAGGTATCACTCTGTCCATAATTACCTACTCTTTAAAAATATTATATGACCTTCCCCACCAGATGAACACTGTGGTAAAAATAAACTTTGCCAAAAAGCAATTTTTTGTCACCTTTCATGACAAAAAGTGTAATACCAATCGATCAAAAAAAAAACATATGTACAACAAAATAGTATCAATCAAACCATCAACTCATCCTACAAAAAATGAGCCACTACATAAGATAATCACCTGAAAAATAGAAAAACGTGGCTTTTAGAAAATGGAGACACAAAAACACGAGTTTGTAAAATCAGTTTTGAATAACTTAAGGGGTGTAGTTTCTAAAATGTGGTCATTTATAGGTGGTTTCTATTAAACCCCACAAAGTGACTTCATAACTGAACTGGTCCTTAAAAAGGAAATTTTCTTAAAAATATTAAGAATTGCTTTTAAAATTCTAGAGCTCTGTAAAGCACTTTCAAGTAAATTGTCAAAAACATTCAAACTTTTTACAGAATAATTTAAAAGATGTCACCAAAAATTTTATTTGCCAGTTCAAACCCTAGAGTGACACACATCCTTTTTGTCTAACCTGTTTTTATTTCCTGATTGCAGAATTTTTTATTCTACTTACTGAACATGATTAGGGGGACGGCCATCTTGCCTGAGCTGTTCTTAACAGGATTTACACAGCAAAGAAAATTGCCTTACAGCAGCCCCTTGGGTCATAGAGACAATGGTCTGGAGGGAACCTCACTGACCTCTATGAGAGAGTTCTCTAGGCATGCTCTGTGACCTGTGCAGAGGTCATTGTCCACGGAAAGAATAGATAAGCTTTGACAATCACCTACTGCGAATGGTGGATCTTGTATTATCTATACACAGAGGTGATACCTCCTTATCATTGCAGGTAGGTTTAGATATATCAAGTGAGTAAAATGATAGGGGGCACTCAACTATTTGGTACTAGATGGACAAGGATATTGAGGACAAGATTCTGGAATATAGTGTTTATTAGGATAAAAATATGATGCTGTGGTCCACTTTAGTGGGTCGCTAAAACAGACAAAACATGGAGGACAATAGATAGATACAATGGATATAATATAACAATGAAACACACAATATGGCGCAAAAAAATATAAAAATGTAAAAAATGAACAGTAAAAAATAAAAATAAAAAGGTAAATATAAAAAGTGTCACTAAACACTCCTAATGATCGTGATAAATAATGAGAACCTGATCGTTGGAGCTATGTAGGCTCTTAATTGGGACATATGAGTCTGTGAAAACAAAGGATTTGATTATCGTTCGTTTGCAATATTCAGATAATCACGATATGCAGATAAATCTCTTGAGTGAGATAGGGTGCTGTATATCAGAGGTGGTTAGTGCAGCATTATTTCCTATATACCATTAAGGTACGCGATATAGTGTACAATGGATAGCAACTGGAATAAGGCATTTGCATCAGTACGTATACCATATGTACTTTACCCCTCCTGAAGACGTTTGGTTGGTAGTGGTTCACTTGGATAATCGTGCGAACAGATGCCCGCTGTGTGTCTAGGACCTTCCGCCTTGTTCCACGTGATTCACCAGGTCATGTGATCGGAATAGATCCACGTGATTGGAGCAGTGAATTTAGGAGGCCGGACTGCCTCAGATGATGTCACTGCTTAAGGCGCGAGCCTGTTAACTTGAAAGTGAAGCGAAAATGATACTTGTAATGTTCATATCCACAGATACATTAGTGTGGAATACATTGAATAGTAAAGTAATAGCTGCTGAAACCAAATGCATTTCGGGGCCTGGACTTACCCCTTCCTCAGTGGTCAGCAGCACAGTGGCATATGTGTCCTTTTATGGCGGATTGCACCTTAGTGGGGAGGTGTCTCTTTTTTGGAAGAGATAGTTGGAATAACAGAACTGGGTGATCTTCCAGTCCCGTATCACATCAAGAACATAATTGGAGCTAGACGAGGACCTCATTAGTACCAATTAGAATAGCTGGAGATAAAAACTGGTTTACGATGTACTGTGTGATATATAACAGGTACATACAAATAATTATGTAGATAAAATACAGATGACATTTAAAAATACAATAATTCAAAAGAAATAGAACAAGCTCATAAAATGTCATATATATATATATATATATATATATATATGGAAGTGTGACATAAGAAAAGAATACCACTGTAATCACAGGATGCTATTGCTGGTTGGAAAAGAGGGATATAGTAGCTCCTAAAATATCAAATACAGGACTTTCTTGAGGTCTGAAAAACGCTACTGCGGTTTTTGGAAAGCTACTATGGATTTAAAAATATATGTCTCGCGATTTTTATTATAAGTCTTTCTGTTCTATCTAGAGTATGGAGAAACTTCTGCATAAGCAATTGAGGAAGAAATGGGAAATCAGATTGCTGAATCAATTTCTACACAGTGGTCTGATCCCCAAAGGTTTACAATTGAGTAAATACCAGCTCAAGATCTAATATGTGACTCGTTTAAATTAGAATGGGAGATGTTCTTGAAAGAACAATCCTGCCAACTTATAAGATTGATCATTAAGAGGCGTACAGAAATCTTAGAAGACATCACAAAACAAATAGCTACTTTGAAAGGTACCATAGATACGTTACCACAGGATGCTACCTACAGTATAATAAGTGGCAGGAAAGAATCTGTAAGAGTCTGGACTCTCTAGAGAGAAATAATGAGTAAGAAAACTAAGAAGTTTAGACATACTAACAAAATGAACAGTCAGATACAGGACACCCCAACACAGGATTACACTCAGACACAGAAATCAATAGAACCGCAAAGAAATAACAATTATAACCATCACAACATATCAACCACTAATAAATTTGAAGCTCTGTCATTTCCCCTTTTTTAGATCACACTCCCCCCACATTACAAGACAAGGAGACATCCCACTCCAGCTTGGGGCCCGACAAAATCACAGACACACGATTACAATTTGCGACAGCACCATTACAACTACAGATACAACAGGGAACAGAATTATTCACAGAGACACCAACAACATCACAAGGAACACTACAACTCCAGGGCACCTACAAGGACACACAATCATGATTACGAAGACCAATACGTAGAGGAAGACACAAACAGAACTAGACCAGAACACAATCAACACAGGAGACATCCATAATAGTAAACCTTAGCGATACCGAACTAACTCCAACACAAACTTCACTTTTGAAAAGTCTTAAATTTTCACCCACTATCCCTCTTGATAAGTTTTCTACCTAAAGTTTTCTAAAAAATATTTTATCAAAAACCCTATAATCAAAAGGTTGTTCTTTCCCCGTTTGTACATACAGACATTAAGATCTCTTCTAAGAAATACCCTAGACAAGAGATTAGCTATGAGATTGCCACCTTCAAAAAGAATGTAGAAGCAGACCTACGCAAACTGAAACATCCTAGGATTACGAATAACATTACCCAAAAAGAATTTAAAGCCATCAAACAATTACAGTCAAGTAAAAATATAACAATAAGACCTGCCGATAAAGGGGGGGGGGGTGCTGGTGATCCTAAATACGACCGACTATGAGAAAGAGTGTAGGAGATAACTCATAGATACAACCACATATAACAAATTACCATCAGATCCAACATACTGTATGAATATCACCAACAATTGATTGCCCTCTGTAAAAGAGGTTATAATAAAGGGATATTGTCAACCAATGAATCTAGATAGATAACTCAAAAGCGGATACCAGTTTTTTTATTGCATCCCTAAAATTCACAAAAGCCTAATTAATACACCAGGAAGACCAATTATATCAGGCATAGGTTCCATCTCCTCTAACCTATCGCAATACATTGACAAGCTTTTGCAACCTACAGTAAAGAAAATTCCATCTTTTATTTTAAAAAAAGATACCACGGATATAATTACAACACTTGAAGATATTACATTTGAGGAAGATTGGACTCTGGGTACCATAGACGTAACCTCCCTATATACAAGTATTGAACATACACAAGGCATGGTAGCCTTAGAAAGGCAATTGAACAACAATAGTTGTCTTCATAAGGATCAAATCTCCTTCCTATTGGAAGGAGTCCACTACATCCTTCATCACAACTACTTTTCATTTGATTCAGCCATGGGCACCGGATTTTCCCCCAGCTACGCCAATTTATTTATGACCCAATGGGAAGAGGACACCATCCAACCCAAGCTGGGGACAAATCTGGTGCTATGGCGAGGTTACAGCGATGATGTTCTCTTTATTTGGAGAAATTCAGATACACCTAAACATCAACATAAACGATAGGAACTTACATTTCACTAGCTCTATCAGTAAGACCCAAATAGAATATCTTGCTCTATTAATAACTAGGAATGATAAAAAAAATTGGTGTGTAGCACATATAAATCCGTCATGCGTAACAGCTATATCCCGTACAACAGTTGCCACTTTCCTAGGTGGCTTCTTAACATCCCTACCAGTCAATTTAGGAGAATCAAGAGAAACTGTTCAAACACTACTCAGTTCGAACAAGAGGCTGTAAAATTTAGACACCAGTATGTGATGAAACAATACCGGGACAGCGTGTTAGACAGATCCCTAAACAAGGTTAGGGCTATGAATAGAGAGAACTTCTTCATACGAGACCAGAATGAAAAGGAGATCCATTCCCAGAAAGACACCTGTCGTATTATCCTACCGTTTAACGCACATTACAAATCAGTAGATAAAATTATCAGGAACCACTGGCACCACCTTTCAGGAAGCACACTAACTGATCCACAGATAGAGTACACCAGAGCACCCAATTTGGGTTTACAAGTAGAGTTGAGCGAACACCTGGATGTTCGGGTTCGAGAAGTTCGGCCGAACATCCCGGAAATGTTCGGGTTCGGGATCCGAACCCGATCCGAACTTCGTCCCGAACCCGAACCCCATTGAAGTCAATGGGGACCCGAACTTTTCGGCACTAAAACGGCTGTAAAACAGCCCAGGAAAGGGCTAGAGGGCTGCAAAAGGCAGCAACATGTAGGTAAATCCCCTGCAAACAAATGTGGATAGGGAAATTAAATAAAATAAAAATTAAATAAATAAAAATTAACCAAAATCAATTGGAGAGAGGTTCCATAGCAGAGAATCTGGCTTCCCGTCACCCACCACTGGAACAGTCCATTCTCAGATATTTAGGCCCCGGCACCCAGGCAGAGGAGAGAGGTCCCGTAACAGACAATCTGGCTTCATGTCAGCAGAGAATCAGTCTTCATGTCATAGCAGAGAATCAGGCTTCACGTCACCCACCACTGTAATAGTCCATTTTCATAAATTTAGGCCCAGCACCCAGGCAGAGGAGAGAGGTCCCGTAACAGACAATCTGGCTTCATGTCAGCAGAGAATCAGTCTTCATATCATAGCAGAGAATCTGGCTTCCCGTTACCCACCACTGGAACAGTCCATTCTCAGATATTTAGGCCCCGGCACCCAGGCAGAGGAGAGAGGTCCCGTAACAGACAATCTGGCTTCATGTCAGCAGAGAATCAGTCTTCATATCATAGCAGAGAATCAGGCTTCACGTCAGCCACCACTGCAACAGTCCATTGTCATAAATTCAGGCCCAGCACCCAGGCAGAGGAGAGAGGTCCCGTAACAGACAATCTGGCTTCATGTCAGCAGAGAATCAGTCTGCATGTCATAGCAGAGAATGAGGCTTCACGTCACCCACCACTGCAACAGTCCATTTTCATAAATTTAGGCCCAGCACCCAGGCAGAGGAGAGAGGTCCCGTAACAGAGGATCTGGCTTCATGTCACCAGAGAATCAGTCTGCATGTCATAGCAGAGAATCAGGCTTCACGTCACCCACCACTGCAACAGTCCATTTTCATAAATTTAGGCCCAGCACCCAGGCAGAGGAGAGAGGTCCCGTAACAGAGGATCTGGCTTCATGTCACCAGAGAATCAGTCTGCATGTCATAGCAGAGAATCAGGCTTCACGTCAGCCACCACTGCAACAATCCATTGGCATATATTTAGGCCTAGCACACAGGCAGAGGAGAGAGGTCCCGTAACAGACAATCTGGCTTCATGTCAGCAGAGAATCAGTCTTCATATCATAGCAGAGAATCAGGCTTCACGTCAGCCACCAATGCAACAGTCCATTGTCAGATATTTAGGCCCAGCACCCAGGCAGAGGAGAGAGGTCCCGTAACAGAGGATCTGGCTTCATGTCACCAGAGAATCAGTCTGCATGTCATAGCAGAGAATCAGGCTTCACGTCAGCCACCACTGCAACAATCCATTGGCATATATTTAGGCCTAGCACACAGGCAGAGGAGAGAGGTCCCGTAACAGACAATCTGGCTTCATGTCAGCAGAGAATCAGTCTGCATGTCATAGCAGAGAATGAGGCTTCACGTCACCCACCACTGCAACAGTCCATTTTCATAAATTTAGGCCCAGCACCCAGGCAGAGGAGAGAGGTCCCGTAACAGAGGATCTGGCTTCATGTCACCAGAGAATCAGTCTGCATGTCATAGCAGAGAATCAGGCTTCACGTCACCCACCACTGCAACAGTCCATTTTCATATATTTAGGCCCAGCACCCAGGCAGAGGAGAGAGGTCCCGTAACAGAGGATCTGGCTTCATGTCACCAGAGAATCAGTCTGCATGTCATAGCAGAGAATCAGGCTTCACGTCAGCCACCACTGCAACAATCCATTGGCATATATTTAGGCCTAGCACACAGGCAGAGGAGAGAGGTCCCGTAACAGACAATCTGGCTTCATGTCAGCAGAGAATCAGTCTTCATATCATAGCAGAGAATCAGGCTTCACGTCAGCCACCAATGCAACAGTCCATTGTCAGATATTTAGGCCCAGCACCCAGGCAGAGGAGAGAGGTCCCGTAACAGAGGATCTGGCTTCATGTCAGCAGAGAATCAGTCTTCATGTCATAGCAGAGAATCAGGCTTCACGTCACCCACCACTGCAACAGTCCATTTTCATAAATTTAGGCCCAGCACCCAGGCAGAGGAGAGAGGTCCCGTAACAGAGGATCTGGCTTCATGTCACCAGAGAATCAGTCTGCATGTCATAGCAGAGAATCAGGCTTCACGTCAGCCACCACTGCAACAATCCATTGGCATATATTTAGGCCTAGCACCCAGGCAGAGGAGAGAGGTCCCGTAACAGACAATCTGGCTTCATGTCAGCAGAGAATCAGTCTTCATATCATAGCAGAGAATCAGGCTTCACGTCAGCCACCAATGCAACAGTCCATTGTCAGATATTTAGGCCCAGCACCCAGGCAGAGGAGAGAGGTCCCGTAACAGAGGATCTGGCTTCATGTCAGCAGAGAATCAGTCTTCATATCATAGCAGAGAATCAGGCTTCACGTCACCCACCACTGTAACAGTCCATTTTCATAAATTTAGGCCCAGCACCCAGGCAGAGGAGAGAGGTCCCGTAACAGACAATCTGGCTTCATGTCAGGAGAGAATCAGTCTTCATGTCATAGCAGAGAATGAGGCTTCACGTCACCCACCACTGCAACAGTCCATTTTCATAAATTTAGGCCCAGCACCCAGGCAGAGGAGAGAGGTCCCGTAACAGAGGATCTGGCTTCATGTCACCAGAGAATCAGTCTGCATGTCATAGCAGAGAATCAGGCTTCACGTCACCCACCACTGCAACAGTCCATTGTCATAAATTCAGGCCCAGCACCCAGGCAGAGGAGAGAGGTCCCGTAACAGACAATCTGGCTTCATGTCACCAGAGAATCAGTCTGCATGTCATAGCAGAGAATGAGGCTTCACGTCAGCCACCACTGCAACAATCCATTGGCATATATTTAGGCCTAGCACACAGGCAGAGGAGAGGTTCATTCAACTTTGGGTAGCCTTGCAATATAATGGTAAAATGAAAATAAAAATAGGATTGAATGAGGAAGTGCCCTGGAGTCCAATAATATATGGTTATGGGGAGGTAGTTAATGTCTAATCTGGACAAGGGACGGACAGGTCCTGTGGGATCCATGCCTGGTTCATTTTTATGAACGTCAGCTTGTCCACATTGGCTGTAGACAGGCGGCTGCGTTTGTCTGTAATGACGCCCCCTGCCGTGCTGAATACACGTTCAGACAAAACGCTGGCTGCCGGGCAGGCCAGCACCTCCAAGGCATAAAAGGCTAGCTCTGGCCACGTGGACAATTTAGAGACCCAGAAGTTGAATGGGGCCGAACCATCAGTCAGTACGTGGAGGGGTGTGCACACGTACTGTTCCACCATGTTAGTGAAATGTTGCCTCCTGCTAACACGTTGCGTATCAGGTGGTGGTGCAGTTAGCTGTGGCGTGTTGACAAAAGTTTTCCACATCTCTGCCATGCTAACCCTGCCCTCAGAGGAGCTGGCCGTGACACAGCTGCCTTGGCGACCTCTTGCTCCTCCTCTGCCTTGGCCTTGGGCTTCCACTTGTTCCCCTGTGACATTTGGGAATGCTCTCAGTAGCGCGTCTACCAACGTGCGCTTGTACTCGCGCATCTTCCTATCACGCTCCAGTGCAGGAAGTAAGGTGGGCACATTGTCTTTGTAGCGTGGATCCAGCAGGGTGGCAACCCAGTAGTCCGCACAGGTTAAAATGTGGGCAACTCTGCTGTCGTTGCGCAGGCACTGCAGCATGTAGTCGCTCATGTGTGCCAGGCTGCCCAGGGGTAAGGACAAGCTGTCCTCTGTGGGAGGCGTATCGTCATCGTCCTGCCTTTCCCCCCAGCCACGCACCAGTGATGGACCCGAGCTGCGTTGGGTGCCACCCCGCTGTGACCATGCTTCATCCTCATCCTCCTCCACCTCCTCCTCATCCTCGTCCTCCTCGTCCTCCAGTAGTGGGCCCTGGCTGGCCACATTTGTACCTGGCCTCTGCTGTTGCCAAAAACCTCCCTCTGAGTCACTTCGAAGAGACTGGCCTGAAAGTGCTAAAAATGACCCCTCTTCCTCCTCCTCCTCCTCCTCCTCCTGGGCCACCTCCTCTTCCATCATCGCCCTAAGTGTTTTCTCAAGGAGACATAGAAGTGGTATTGTAACGCTGATAACGGTGTCATCGCCACTGGCCATGTTGGTGGAGTACTCGAAACAGCGCAACAGGGCACACAGGTCTCGCATGGAGGCCCAGTCATTGGTGGTGAAGTGGTGCTGTTCTGTAGTGCGACTGACCCGTGCGTGCTGCAGCTGAAACTCCACTATGGCCTGCTGCTGCTCGCACAGTCTGTCCAGCATGTGCAAGGTGGAGTTCCACCTGGTGGGCACGTCGCATATGAGGCGGTGAGCGGGAAGGCCGAAGTTACGCTGTAGCGCAGACAGGCGAGCAGCGGCAGGATGTGAACGCCGGAAGCGCGAACAGACGGCCCGCACTTTATGCAGCAGCTCTGACATGTCGGGGTAGTTGTGAATGAACTTCTGCACCACCAAATTCAGCACATGCGCCAAGCAAGGGATGTGCGTCAAATTGGCTAGTCCCAGAGCTGCAACGAGATTTCGCCCATTATCACACACCACCAGGCCGGGCTTGAGGCTCACCGGCAGCAACCACTCGTCGGTCTGTTGTTCAATACCCCGCCACAACTCCTGTGCGGTGTGGGGCCTGTCCCCCAAACATATGAGTTTCAGAATGGCCTGCTGACGTTTACCCCGGGCTGTGCTGAAGTTGGTGGTGAAGGTGTGTGGCTGACTGGATGAGCAGGTGGAAGAAGAGGAGGAGGAAGCCGAGAAGGAGGAGGTGGCAACAGGAGGCAAAGAATGTTGCCCTGCGATCCTTGGCGGCGGAAGGACGTGCGCCAAACAGCTCTCCGCCTGGGGCCCAGCTGCCACTACATTTACCCAGTGTGCAGTTAGGGAGATATAGCGTCCCTGGCCGTGCTTACTGGTCCACGTATCTGTGGTTAGGTGGACCTTGCTACAGATGGCGTTGCGCAGTGCACACTTGATTTTATCGGATACTTGGTTGTGCAGGGAAGGCACGGCTCTCTTGGAGAAGTAGTGCCGGCTGGGAACAACATACTGTGGGACAGCAAGCGACATGAGCTGTTTGAAGCTGTCTGTGTCCACCAGCCTAAATGACAGCATTTCATAGGCCAGTAGTTTAGAAATGCTGGCATTCAGGGCCAGGGATCGAGGGTGGCTAGGTGGGAATTTACGCTTTCTATCAAATGTTTGTGAGATGGAGAGCTGAACGCTGGCGTGTGACATGGTTGAGACGCTTGGTGACGGAGGTGGTGGTGGTGGTGTTGGTGGTACATCCCCTGTTTGCTGGGCGGCAGGTGCCAACGTTCCTCCAGAGGCGGAGGAAGAGGCCGAGGCGGCAGCAGCAGAATAGGCCGAGGCGGCAGCAGCAGAAGAGGTAGCAGGGGGAGCCTGAGTGACTTCCTTGGTTTTAAGGTGTTTACTCCACTGCAGTTCATGCTTTGCATGCAGGTGCCTGGTCATGCAGGTTGTGCTCAGGTTCAGAACGTTAATGCCTCGCTTCAGGCTCTGATGGCACAGCGTGCAAACCACTCGGGTCTTGTCGTCAGCACATTGTTTGAAGAAGTGCCATGCCAGGGAACTCCTTGAAGCTGCCTTTGGGGTGCTCGGTCCCAGATGGCGGCGGTCAGTAGCAGGCGGAGTCTCTTGGCGGCGGGTGTTCTGCTTTTGCCCACTGCTCCCTCTTTTGCTACGCTGTTGGCTCGGTCTCACCACTGCCTCTTCCTCCGAACTGTGAAAGTCAGTGGCACGACCTTCATTCCATGTGGGGTCTAGGACCTCATCGTCCCCTGCATCGTCTTCCACCCAGTCTTGATCCCTGACCTCCTGTTCAGTCTGCACACTGCAGAAAGACGCAGCAGTTGGCACCTGTGTTTCGTCATCATCAGAGACATGCTGAGGTGGTATTCCCATGTCCTCATCATCAGGAAACATAAGTGGTTGTGCGTCAGTGCATTCTATGTCTTTCACCGCTGGGGAAGGGCTAGGTGGATGCCCTTGGGAAACCCTGCCAGCGGAGTCTTCAAACAGCATAAGAGACTGCTGCATAACTTGAGGCTGAGACAGTTTCCCTGGTATGCATGGGGGTGATGTGACAGACTGATGGGGTTGGTTTTCAGGCGCCATCTGTGCGCTTTCTGCAGAAGACTGGGTGGGAGATAATGTGAACGTGCTGGATCCACTGTCGGCCACCCAATTGACTAATGCCTGTACCTGCTCAGGCCTTACCATCCTTAGAACGGCATTGGGCCCCACCATATATCGCTGTAAATTCTGGCGGCTACTGGGACCTGAGGTAGTTGGTACACTAGGACGTGTGGATGTGGCAGAACGGCCACGTCCTCTCCCAGCACCAGAGGGTCCACTAACACCACCACGACCATGTCCACGTCTGCGTCCCTTACTAGATGTTTTTCTCATTGTTATGGTTCACCACAACAACAAATATATTATTTGGCCCAATGTATTGTATTCAAATTCAGCGGGATATAAATTTGAGGCCTAGTATTTAGGCGCTGGGTGACCGGTATGGATTTAGTGACAGAATTAGACTTGGAAATGCACAGAAGCGTGTGTGTGAAGTTATTCTGAATGACCCTATGTGCACCTTCAATATGATCTACCCTTTTAGGGATAGATTTCAAATAGCTCTGATATAGCAGAAACCACTAAATTATGAAATTGCTAAATTGGGAATTGTATTTCAACCCAGAACAAGAAATGTGCTTTGACGGACACTAAATATCTTGCCCAGCAACAACAGTACAGCGGTAACGAGAGATTTAGCAGGATATAAATTTGAGGCCTAGTATTTAGGCGCTGGGTGACAGGTATGGGTTTAGTGACAGAATTAGACTTGGAAATACACAGTAGCGGGTGTGTGTGAAGTTATTCTGAATGACCCAATGTGCACCTTGAATATTATATACCCTTTTAGGGATAGATTTCAAATAGCTCTGATATAGCAGAAACCACTAAATTATGAAATTGCTAAATTGGGAATTGTATTTCAACCCAGAACAAAAAATGTGCTTTGACGGACACTAAATATCTTGCCCAGCAACAACAGTACAGCGGTAACGAGAGATTTAGCAGGATATAAATTTGAGGCCTAGTATTTAGGCGCTGGGTGACAGGTATGGGTTTAGTGACAGAATTAGACTTGAAAATACACAGTAGCGGGTGTGTGTGAAGTTATTCTGAATGACCCAATGTGCACCTTGAATATTATATACCCTTTTAGGGATAGATTTCAAATAGCTCTGATATAGCAGAAACCACTAAATTATGAAATTGCTAAATTGGGAATTGTATTTCAACCCAGAACAAAAAATGTGCTTTGACGGACACTAAATATCTTGCCCAGCAACAACAGTACAGCGGTAACGAGAGATTTAGCAGGATATAAATTTGAGGCCTAGTATTTAGGCGCTGGGTGACAGGTATGGGTTTAGTGACAGAATTAGACTTGAAAATACACAGTAGCGGGTGTGTGTGAAGTTATTCTGAATGACCCAATGTGCACCTTGAATATTATATACCCTTTTAGGGATAGATTTCAAATAGCTCTGATATAGCAGAAACCACTAAATTATGAAATTGCTAAATTGGGAATTGTACTTCAACCCAGAACAAAAAATGTGCTTTGACGGACACTAAATATCTTTCCAAGCAACAACAGTACAGCGGTAACGAGAGATTTAGCAGGATATAAATTTGAGGCCTAGTATTTAGGCGCTGGGTGACAGGTATGGGTTTAGTGACAGAATTAGACTTGAAAATACACAGTAGCGGGTGTGTGTGAAGTTATTCTGAATGACCCAATGTGCACCTTGAATATTATATACCCTTTTAGGGATAGATTTCAAATAGCTCTGATATAGCAGAAACCACTAAATTATGAAATTGCTAAATTGGGAATTGTACTTCAACCCAGAACAAAAAATGTGCTTTGACGGACACTAAATATCTTTCCAAGCAACAACAGTACAGCGGTAACGAGAGATTTAGCAGGATATAAATTTGAGGCCTAGTATTTAGGCGCTGGGTGACAGGTATGGGTTTAGTGACAGAATTAGACTTGGAAATACACAGTAGCGGGTGTGTGTGAAGTTATTCTGAATGACCCAATGTGCACCTTGAATATTATATACCCTTTTAGGGATAGATTTCAAATAGCTCTGATATAGCAGAAACCACTAAATTATGAAATTGCTAAATTGGGAATTGTACTTCAACCCAGAACAAAAAATGTGCTTTGACGGACACTAAATAACTTTCCCAGCTACAACAGGACAGCGGTAACGAGAGATTTAGCGGGATATAAATTTGAGGCCTAGTATTTAGGCGCTGGGTGACAGGTATGGGTTTGGTGACAGAATTAGACTTGGAAATACACAGTAGCGGGTGTGTGTGAAGTTATTCTGAATGACCCTATGTGCACCTTCAATATTATATACCCTTTTAGGGATAGATTTCAAATAGCTCTGATATAGCAGAAACCACTAAATTATGAAATTGCTAAATTGGGAATTGTACTTCAACCCAGAACAAAAAATGTGCTTTGACGGACACTAAATATCTTGCCCAGCAACAACAGTACAGCGGTGGGTAACGAGAGATTTAGAGGGAATTAAATTTGAGGCCTAGTATTTAGGCGCTGGGTGACAGGTATGGGTTTAGTGACAGAATTAGACTTGAAAATACACAGTAGCGGGTGTGTGTGAAGTTATTCTGAATGACCCAATGTGCACCTTGAATATTATATACCCTTTTAGGGATAGAATTCAAATAGCTCTGATATAGCAGAAACCACTAAATTATGAAATTGCTAAATTGGGAATTGTACTTCAACCCAGAACAAAAAATGTGCTTTGACGGACACTAAATAACTTTCCCAGCTACAACAGGACAGCGGTAACGAGAGATTTAGCGGGATATAAATTTGAGGCCTAGTATTTAGGCGCTGGGTGACCGGTATGGATTTAGTGACAGAATTAGACTGGGATATGGCCAAAAAATAACCACACTATTGCTGGTTAAATGCACTTGGTGACGGGCGCAGCTTGCCCCTGATGTAGTATATGGCCAAAAAATGAACAGACTATTGCTGGTTAAATGCACTTGGTGTCACAGCTTGACCAACCACACTACTGAGGGTTAAATGCACTTGGTGACGGGCGCAGCTTGCCCCTGATGTAGTATATGGCCAAAAAATAAACAGACTATTGCTGGTTAAATGCACTTGGTGTGACAGCTTCACCCTGATGTAGGCTTTAGCCAGAAAACAACCACACCATTGAGGGTTAAATGCACTTGGTGACAGGAGCAGCTTGCCCCTGATTTTGTATATGGCCAAAAAATGAACAGACTATTGCTGGTTAAATGCACTTGGTGTGACAGCTTCACCCTGATGTAGGCTTTAGCCAAAAAACAACCACACCATTGAGGGTTAAATGCACTTGGTGACAGGCGCAGCTTGCCCCTGATTTTGTATATGGCCAAAAAATGAACAGACTATTGCTGGTTAAATGCACTTGGTGTGACAGCTTCACCCTGATGTAGGCTTTAGCCAAAAAACAACCACACCATTGAGGGTTAAATGCACTTGGTGACAGGCGCAGCTTGCCCCTGATTTTGTATATGGCCAAAAAATGAACAGACTATTGCTGGTTAAATGCACTTGGTGTGACAGCTTCACCCTGATGTAGGCTTTAGCCAAAAAACAACCACACCATTGAGGGTTAAATGCACTTGGTGACAGGCGCAGCTTGCCCCTGATTTTGTATATGGCCAAAAAATGAACAGACTATTGCTGGTTAAATGCACTTGGTGTGACAGCTTCACCCTGATGTAGGCTTTAGCCAAAAAACAACCACACCATTGAGGGTTAAATGCACTTGGTCGCAGCTTGTGCTGGCGCACCACAAGACACAAAATGGCCGCCGATCACCCCAGAAAAATGTGACTGACAAACGGTCTGGGCAGCCTAAAAACAGTGAGCAATTGAGGATCAGCAGCTCAATGATCCACAGCTGCAGATCGATCAGTTAATCAAGTCCTTTGGAGGAGTTAATCTGCCTAATCTCGCCCTACTGTCGCAGCCGCAACCTCTCCCTACGCTAATCAGAGCAGAGTGACGGGCGGCGCTATGTGACTCCAGCTTAAATAGAGGCTGGGTCACATGGTGCTCTGGCCAATCACAGCCATGCCAATAGTAGGCATGGCTGTGATGGCCTCTTGGGGCAAGTAGTATGACGCTTGTTGATTGGCTGCTTTGCAGCCTTTCAAAAAGCGCCAAGAAAGCGTCACAAAAGCGCCAAGAAAGCGACGAACACCGAACCCGAACCCGGACTTTTACGAAAATGTCCGGGTTCGGGTCCGTGTCACGGACACCCCAAAATTCGGTACGAACCCGAACTATACAGTTCGAGTTCGCTCATCCCTATTTACAAGTGGCACCTACGGTCAGAAATAGGACTACATGTAATGACTCTAATTGGCTCAGTTTTAAGGGATTTTTCAGGTGCGGAATATGCCGCAATTGTCGCATTACAACATTCCCCAAAAAAACACATGCATCCAGTCGACTCAAAATCGCAGAGCACCTAATTTGGAGTATTGTGCGCAGTACTGGAGACCATATCTCCAGAAGGATATTGATACTTTGGAGAGAGTTCAGAGAAGAGCTACTAAACTGGTACATGGATTGCAGGACAAAACAGGAAATATTAAAGGACTTTAACATGTATAGCTTGGAAGAAAGACGAGACAGAGGGGATATGATAGAAACTTTTAAATACATAAAGGGAATCAACAAGGTAAAAGAGGAAAGAATATGTAAAAGAAAAAAAACTGCTACAAGAGGACATTGTTTTAAATTAGAGGGGCAAAGGTTTAAAAGTAATATCAGGAAGTATTACTTTACTGAGAGAGTAGTGGATGCATGGAATAGCCTTCCTACAGTAGTGGTAGCTGCAAATACAGTGAAGGAGTTTAAAGGGATACTGACAGGCCGAATAAGCATAATTAGCTGTATATATGTATGCACAGGTCTTCTATTGTGTAATAAAAACATATAAGTATAACCCCTGTCCACCTTATGAAGACTGTAAAATGATGTTTTATAACCTGATAGAATTGCTCGTCGTTCTGCCCAAGGGGCGGCGTTTCAGCTTTACTTCTGCCCAGGCAGCCTACCCCCAACCGCCGCTCTGAAGCGCCGCCCAGCTCATCAATATTCACTTTGCTGGACGGCTTCTGCTGTCCCCGACATTCCAAGATCCGGCGCATGCGCCTGGCACCCTCACTGGCCGGGATCACATCGCGCCTGCGTCCCCTCTGCTTTGAGGCCGCTTCAGCCTCTGCGTTCTGTGCCTGCGCCGGGCACTTTTCTCTGCAGCGCAGAAGCCGCCCAGCGAAGTGAATATTGATGAGCTGGGCGGCACTTCAGAACGGCGGTTGGGGGGAGGCTGCCTGGGCAGAAGTAAAGCTGAAATGTCGCCCCTTGGGCAGAAAGACGAGCAATTCTATCAGGTTATAAAACATCATTTTACAGTCTTCATAAGGTGGACAGGGGTTATACTTATATGTTTTTATTACACAATAGAAGACCTGTGCATACATATATACAGCTAATTATGCTTATTCGGCCTGTCAGTGTCCCTTTAAGCATGCATGGGATAGGCAGAAGGCCATCCTTCATATAAGATAGGGCCAGGGGCTATTCATAGTATTCAGTATATTGGGCAGACTAGATGGGCCAAATGGTTCTTATCTGCCGACACATTCTATGTTTCTAGGACACAGATCTCTAAAAACAAGTGTGTCAGAGCATATAGCTTAATATCAAAAAAGGTTTTGAGTCTCACACAGTATTACACCACTTCAAAAACTTTCATAATAGTGATCCTTCCTTGCGGAAGTTCGTGGCTTTTGAGAGGGTCAAGAAACCATGGAGAGGTGGCCACCATATCGCAAAAATGTCACAAACCAAATCAAGGAGGCTCTTTAAATTTAATACCATTATTCCATTTGGTTTAAATGCCGAATTTGAATTGTTCGCTTTGTTGTAAATTCCGGGGTGTATGTCGGGTGGCAACTAGTGTTGATCACGAATATTCAAATTTTTATCGCGAATATAGGTAGTTCGAAAATTTGCGAATATTTCGAATATAGTGATGTATATTCGTAATTTCAAATATAATTTTTTTTTTCCATCTGTACACATGATCCCTCCCTGCTTCTAGCTTGTGGGCCAATGAGAAGGCTGCAGTATATTTGACTTTAGGAGTAGTGTTGTTTGCGAATTTTCATAATGCGAATTTTCGTAATGCGAATTTTTCAACTTAGAACTATTAGGAAAAGAAGATTATAGCACTATATTAGCTAAATTGCTCTATATTCGTTAGTTTTTTTTGAATATTCGCTATATTGCTATAACTTTGTTTTTTCAAATATTCGTTATATTCTAAAACAAGAATATATAGCAATATAGCGAATATTAAAAAAAAAAAATAGAGCAATTTAGCTAATATAGTGCTATAATCTTCTTTGTCTAATAGTTGTAATTTTTTTCTCATCTGAAGCTCAGATTGGAAATAAATTACAACTCTAAAAAAAAAAGATTATAGCACTATATTTATTTCATAATCTCTGCATCATCCATTTGCCCGTGGTATATATAAGCGTCAACAACAAAATATTTCTGATGTACCTGCATCCAGCGCACCAGAATACCGCTACCCACCACTCAGACAACATGACCACTGATGAAGGTCCACCGTGACCGAAACGTCTGGTCAGAAATATTTTGTTGTTGACGCTATACCACGGGCAAATGGATGATGCAGAGATTATGAAATAAACCTCACTTGAATTGCAAAAAAAAACCTGAGTGCCTCAATACTTTATTACTTTGATAAACGGCATAACAAGCCCTTGATTGGCACCGGTGACACCCTTGAACAGAGTGCGGTTCCTCACTTTACTACAAGATATAGAACTATATTACCTAAATTGCTCTATATTCGTTTTTTTTTGTTTTTTCGAATATTTGCTATATTGCTAAATATTATTCTTGTTTTAGAATATTACGAATATTCGAAAAAACAGTTATAGCAATATAGCGAATATTCAAAAAAAAACAAATATGGAGCAATTTAGCTAATATAGTGCTATAATCTTTCTTTTTATAGTTGTAATTTTTTTCCAATCTGAACTTCAGAAGAGAAAAAAATCACAACTATTAGACAAAGAAGATTATAGCACTATATTAGCTAAATTGCTCTATATTTGTTTTTTTTTCGAATATTCGCTATATATTCTTGTTTTAGAATATTACGAATATTCGAAAAAACAAAGTTATAGCAATATAGCGAATATTCGAAAAAAAAACGATTATAGAGCAATTTAGCTAATATAGTGCTATAATCTTCTTTGTCTAATAGTTGTAAGTATAAAAATTCATCATTATGAAAATTCGCATATTACGCGATCATTTCCTTGCTGAATTTTCTAGTAAAAAAAATCATAGAATATAACGAATATTCGAATTTGCAAATAGTCGACGAATATTCTACAAAATATTCGCGAAATATCGCAAATTCGAATATGATCCCTGCTGCTCATCACTAGTGGCAACGGGACATGTCAGGCTGTAATACCAGCACCTCAATCCTCCCTTCCCATCCGACCACTACCTCTTGTATTTCAGATCTTAAGCCTAACAACACCATTGACATAATACAGTCCCCTAATTTTTCAATTTTTTTATTATCACTTTATCACAAACATGCCAAATCACTTAATTTACAGGGACACACACTTCCCCTACTCCCTCCCTTTCACATGAATAAAAACACACCTGTACCTCCATCATTTTCACCCTTCACATTTAACACATTGGTTACACTACAGGGTGGGCCATTTATATGGATACACCTTAGTAAAATGGGAATGGTTGGTGATATTAACTTCCTGTTTGTGGCACATTAGTATATGTGAGGGGGGAAACTTTTCAAGATGGGTGGTGACCATGGCGGCCATTTTGAAGTCGGCCATTTTGAATCCAACTTTTGTTTTTTCAATAGGAAGAGGGTCATGTGACTCATCAAACGTATTGGGAATTTCACAAGAAAAACAATGGTGTGCTTGGTTTTAACATAACTTTATTCTTTCATGAGTTATTTACAAGTTTCTGACCACTTATAAAATGTGTTCAATGTGCTGCCCATTGTGTTGGATTGTCAATGCAACCCTCTTCTCCCACTCTTCACACACTGATAGCAACACTGCAGGAGAAATGCTAGCACAGGCTTCCAGAATCCGTAGTTTCAGGTGCTGCACATCTCGTATCTTCACAGCATATGCTGTGCAGCACCTGAAACTACGGATACTGGAAGCCTGTGCTAGCATTTCTCCTGCAGTGTTGCTATCAGTGTGTGAAGAGCAGCATCTATATAGTCTCGGTATACTCTGTTTATAGAAAAGAAATGGTGGCTCTCTCACTGTTCCACTTCTGGAAAGGTGCACAACCCCACAGCACTCCCAAATGCTGGTAGAAAACGTGAATATAAAAATTGTGATGGGGGTCACTCAATATTCAGGCAAACACACGGTAGTTAGTATCCATATAAATTTTTATAGGCTACAAATAAACAGTTTTGCATATAAAACATTTCATAAAAATTGAATGAATAAAATACACTTAAAATGCCGCACTCCAGTATATGGAAAGTCTCTCAAGAGTTATTTTCTAATAGCCCTGGACCATATCCAGGGACTATAACTGTTGGCAGATAGCTGCAAGTTCAATATTCAGGAGATAGCGATGATGGTAAAGATAAATCTCACAGTTATATTATATGGTGTACTTTACCACTCCTGCAATGGATCCACATAGACGTGATGTTTTTCCAGGCGGGGTTTTCAAACTTCTTTAACGCAGGTTCATAGAATATATGCGGTTATAGAGTCTTTTCTTTAATCGTCCCTCACTGTCATTCACCAGACGCGTTTCGGGGTAAAAGGGACCCCTTCCTCAGTGGCTGAGGAAGGGGTCCCTTTTACCCCGAAACGCGTCTGGTGAATGACAGTGAGGGACGATTAAAGAAAAGACTCTATAACCGCATATATTCTATGAACCTGCGTTAAAGAAGTTTGAAAACCCCGCCTGGAAAAACAGATCACGTGACCGCCCAGTAAACCACGTGGGACGCCACCTAGGTCCTGGAAGGTCAGAGCGGCAACATCGAGCAGCATCACTACTAACGGCGTGGGGAACTTCACACACAGAGTGTACCTACAGGTCCTTACAGCTCACAACAGCATATCCTGTTGAAAATTTGACGTCTATGTGGATCCATTGCAGGAGTGGTAAAGTACACCATATAATATAACTGTGAGATTTATCTTTACCATCATCGCTATCTCCTGAATATTGAACTTGCAGCTATCTGCCAACAGTTATAGTCCCTGGATATGGTCCAGGGCTATTAGAAAATAACTCTTGAGAGACTTTCCATATACTGGAGTGCGGCATTTTAAGTGTATTTTATTCATTCAATTTTTATGAAATGTTTTATATGCAAAACTGTTTATTTGTAGCCTATAAAAATTTATATGGATACTAACTACCGTGTGTTTGCCTGAATATTGAGTGACCCCCATCACAATTTTTATATACTCTGTTTATACCTACTAGGATTAGAGAAGAGAACATACTCTAGATAGAACAGAAAGATAATAAAAACACGAAACATATATTTTGAAATCCATAGTAGCTTTCCAAAAACTGCAGTAGCGTTTTTCAGACCTCAAGAAAGTCCTGTATTTTGATATTTTAGGTGCTACTTTATCCCTCTTTTCCAACCAGCAATAGCATCCTGTGATTACAGTGGTATCCTTTTCTTATGTGACACTTCTATATACATGACATTTTATGAGCTTGTTCTATTTCTTCTGAATGATTGTATTTTAAATGTCATCTGTATTTTATCTACATAATTATTTGTATGTACCTGTTATATATCACACAGTACATCGTAACCAGTTTTTATCTCCAGCTAATCCAATTGGTACTAATGAGGTCCTCGTCTAGCTCCATTATGTTCTAGATGTGATACGGGACTGGATGATCACCCAGTTCTGTTTTTCCAACTATCTCTTACAAAAAAGAGACACCTCCCCACTAAGGTGCAACTGGATTATCCAAGTGAACCACTACCGACTACGTACTGATGCAAACAGTGGCGGATCCAGAGCCTGGTCTCGGGAGGGGCACTTTCAGATTATTTTCTGTCCGCCGCCACAAAACAATGGTGCTTATAGAACAGACTACACAGTGTATGCTATATGTGTATAACAATCATATTTCACATGAACACTCACAGTTACTTGGCTTGGCCCTGGGGATCTCGGACACCACTTCCACACTTTGGCCGGGGGCTCGGCGGAGCTGATGTGTTTTATCCTAATGAGAAAGATTTCATAATAAGGATTTGGAGAAAGGGCAGGGGGATAGCAGAGCAAGGAGAGGCCGGTGCTGCTACTAGGGGGCTCATACCATAGGGGAGTAATAAAGCCCACCATAATGCCCCCCCCAGTAGAAATAATTCTCCTTATAATGTGACAGTGCAAAAAATACCCCCTTGTAATGCCCCCAGTTGAGCTAATGTCCCCATAGTGCCCCCATAATGTGCCAGTATAAAATAACCCTATATAGTGCCCCTAGTAAATGACCCCATAGTGCTCCATACCCTCCTTCCTCCTCGTGCCCCCCATAATGTACCAGTATAAAATGCTCCAGTAGATGCCCTCAGTGTCCCCCATAATTTGCAAGTATAAAATACCCCTTAGTGCCCCCCGTAGATGACCCCATAGTACTCCTCTCCCCCCTTCCCCATAGTACCCACCATAATGTGTCCCAGTATAAAATTGTACTGTACAGAGCCCATATAAAATACCCCTTCTTTGTGGCCTCAGTAGATGCCCCTATAGTGCCCCCAATCATGTGCCAGTAATAATATCCCCCCTGTGCCAGTAATAGCAGCCCCCCTGTGCCAGTAATAGCAGCCCCCAGTAATAACAGCCCCCCCCCCGTGCCAGTAATAACAGCCCCCAGTAATAACAGCCCCTCTGTGCCAGTAATAACAGCCCCCAATAAGAGCCCCTCTGAGCCAGTAATAAGAGCCCCCAGTAATAAGAGCCCCTCTGTGTCAGTAATAACAGCCCCCCTTTGCCAGTAATAACAGCCCCCCTTTGCCAGTAATAACAGCCCCCAGTAATAAGAGCCCCCCTTTTCCAGTAATAACAGTCCCCAGGTGCCAGTAAAAGTATTGTATATAATGAAAAAAAAAAAACAACACACATACTTACCTCCATGTCAGCAATGCGATGCAGGCCTACATAGCTCCAACGATCAGGTTCTCATTATTTATCACCGATCATTAGGAGCGTTTAGTGACACTTTTTATATTTACCTTTTTATTTTAATTTTTTACTGTTCATTTTTTACATTTTTATATTTTTTTGGCACCATATTGTTTGTTTCATTGTTATATTTTATCCATTGTATCTATCTATTGTCCTCCATGTTTTGTCTGTTTTAGCGACCCACTAAAGTGGACCACAGCATTATATTTTTATCCTAATAAATACTACAGTATATGCCAGAATCTTGTCTTCAATATCCTTGTCCATCTGGTACCAGATAGTTGAGTGCCCCCTATCATTTTACTCACTTGCTATTTCCACTATATTTCGACCACGGGTAGGTCGTAAGGGTCGTGCACCATACCTAGCTGATACAAGAGGTCAGAGCCACTGTACTATAGTCATTCTAGGTTTAGATATATAACTGCAGTAAAGTTATCCATACAGACCAAGAAGTGGCGCCTATTATTAGGCTTAGGCCTGTATTACACCAACAGATTATCTGACACATTTCTGACCAATCATTGGTCAGATGGCCATTTATACAGTACACACATATCTTTTGTTATACACACAAACTATTGGTCTGATTGGACAGAAATTGGTCAGATAATCTGTTGGTTCAATACAGCCCTTAGTGACCAGTGCAAAAACTGCAGGATTTTATGTTTTTTGTTTAAATATAGATATTGAAATGGAAAATTTAAAATAACATTGTAAAAAATTCTTAAAAACTATGTTAACATGAAAACGTAATTTAAACAATTGGGCTTTTTCTGATGACACATTCTCTTTAATACCAAATGCTGTTACATGTATCTATAAAAGAATGTATTAAAGTGGTGTGCTACCTTTTATTTTTTTATTTCTTTATAGAATAACTTTGTAATTCACACAGATGATAAATTCTGCTCACATGCCCTTCTTTATCAGTGCGGTTGAGCCCTATCTGCCTAGGAGAATGACAGCCCATGGACCACTCAATCCTGTGCATTGCATCCATGGACTAACTGAATAGGACTAAACTGTAATGGACAGTGGGTGTGGACCTTCTCTGCCAACTAAGCAGTTTGACTTTGGGCTAAACCTAAGGGAATTGTCCTGGCACTTCCCTGGTTTTCACCCTTTAGCCCCTATACAGTGATCTTAACTTTGCTGCAGGGAATCAACCATTCCACTAACACTAGCACCAAGGGACCAGGCAAAAGACATAGTCTGAATACAATCCAAGGTCTTGGCAAGCTTAGTACATTTATATTCCAGATAAAAATTACAAGGTCATGGCAGGCAAAGGACATGTGTAATCCAGATAGCAATTCCAAGTTCGGCCCAGCAGGAAAGGAGCAGAATTGATAGTCAGGTAAGATATGGTACAGGGGTGGTCAGACAGGAGATCACACCTTAGTAGAAACTAGAAAACCTCAAAGCTCAGGAAGTGAAACCACAGCTCAGCTAAATAGGAAGGCTCCTTATTCAGAAGGTGGACAGGGAGCAAGAGGAAATGGTTAACTCTCACAGTGCTGAAAGGAAGTTCACTGAGCATTAGTCCCAATACACACAGGGGAAGTGGAGCAACGTCTTCACCAGCCCAGGACAGCAAGACAGTATCAAAAACGGGTCACCAGTCTAACATAAGCCTGGCATCAGTCATGTGACCCTCACACATGTCATGTGACATTATGGCATTTAGTTAACTCTCCAGGTGTCCAATAATCCATGAAGTCTGACAGGTCAATTGACCCGTTCACTATAATAGGTCAGTGTTCATTCTGTACACTATTCATTCTTTACTCAGACAACACCCAAACATGAACATCACTTATCTGAATGGGCCAGAATAGGTATTCTGGCTGGAAGTTCCAACAGACAATGCCGAGAATCGGCCAGACAAAAAACTTTATTTGTCCAGCCCATTCTCTGCATATTTGTCCAGTGGTGACTGGATCTCTGCCAGACCAATTATAGTCAACTGGGTCTGGTGGGAAGGCAGCAGTATCCGGCAATGCCAGATCTGGAGAACTCCAGCAGGCTGTTCTCTGCCACATCAATCTGCCAGTGGCTCTGCTGCAGATGTTAAACTAAACTTAGCCATGCTTCAACATAGGAATATTTTCCTAAAAATAACAACATCTTCTATAAATGGAGCATAGGCTCATTAATTAAATTATGTTTTCAGAAAAGTTTTGGCACATACCAGGACTTGTTCCAGAGGAAAAACACTAATTTGTTACATAACATCTGGAGGGAATGTCACTTCTGTACACGCTAGAAACCAGTTATAATAACAGAACATGAGCTATCTTTCATCTTGCACTTGGCTGCTGTGTAGAACATGCAAATATGTTGGATATTTATATATATTTACTAAATGTTGATGAATACATGTACTAAGGCAGATTTAGCAACACCAATGTCCTGATGTGAAAAGACTCATAAGTGGTCTGTGATATTTTAACATCTCGATTAGTGGCAAATGCCTGGCTCTTCCTGACAGCCAGGCCCCCGCTGTATATCCTAGCATGAGTGAATACACCAATGGCGACGCATTACTCCTTGTATGCCGCAGTCAACGCTAATCTCGGCATCTGCGAGATTTGGGGAGGGAGGGAGCTCCCTCGCTGACCCCATCGGGTCCCCATGCTGTGGTGACCTAATGGCTGGAACCGCAACTTGATGCCTTCCAAAGGCATCGGGGCTTGCTTTCTGTGAAAGCCTATTAGATCTATCTCCAGGCTGAGTCTCAAAGGCAGGCTGTTAGCGTATTACACTGACAGTCATTGCATTACAATACACATGTATTGTAATTCATTGTAGAGGGGATCAGACCCCCAGATGTTGGAGTTCCATAGCCGGACAAAAATTAAAAGTAAAAAAAAAAAGTTTTAAAAAAAGTGTTAAATAATAAAAAAAACATAAGTTTCAAGTAAAAGTGCACCCATGAAAAAGTCATAAAATAGAAAAAAAAGACATATTATGTATCGCCATGTCTGTAACGGCTCTACAAAAATATCACTTGACCCACCCTGTCCAGTTGAACACAAAAAAAAAAAACTGTGCCAAAACAGCTATTGTTTGGTCACCTTGCCTCACAAAAAGTGTAATACCAAGCGATCAAAAAGTCATAGGTACCCCAAAATGACACCAATCAGACCTTCATCTCATCCCACAAAAAATTAGCCCTTACATAAGACAATCACTTAAAAATTAAAAAATATAGCTTCTAAAAAACACAAACACAAGATCTTTTCTTTTAAAAAAAATGCTTTTACTCTGCTAAACTTAACAAAAAAAATAATAGACATATTAGGTATCACTGCACATGTAATGACCAGCTCTATAAAAATATCACCTGTCAGGTGAATGCTGTAAAAAATAAAATAAAATAATAATAATAATTTAAATGTGCTTTTTGGTCACTTAGCCCCACAAAAAGGCCTCATGCACAAGGCCATTATGCCGTGCGGCCGCTGGGACGGATCAAGACCCGTTCAACTTGAATGGATTCATGATCATTCCGCATTGCAAAAAAAAATAGAACATGTTCTATTTTTTTGCGGAGACACGGACAGAAACATCACGGAAGCACTCCGTAGTTCTTCCGTGGAGTTCAGTGACTCAAGTGAATGGGTCTGCATCCGTGATGTAAAGAACACACGGCCGGTGCCCGCATATTGCATATTGCCCAGCCGTGTGCATGAGGCTAAAGTGTAATACCAAGCGATCAAAAAGTCATATGTACCCCAAAATAGCAACGATGAAAACATCACCTCATACCACAAAAAAAGATCCCCCCACATAAGACAATAACCTAAAAAAATATATATGGCTCTGAGAAAAAAGCAACACAAAAACAAGATTTTTTTCTTTTCAAAAATGCTTTTACTTTGTAAAACGTAAAAATAAAAAAAATAGACATATTAGGTATTGTCGCGTCCATAACAACCTAAAAATATCACATGATCCACATGATCCACCCTGTAAGGGGAAAGCTGTAGATAGAAATGAATAAAAACTTCCAGAACAGTCATTTTCTTGTCACCTCACCTTACAAAATGCGTAATATCGAGAGATCAAAAAGTCATATGTACCCTAAAATTGTACCAATGCTAACTTTACCTTATTCCACAAAAAACTAGCCCCCAGAAAATGGCAATTCAAAAAGATAATTTTGCTTTATAGAATGCTTTGGAGGTCATTATTAGATATACAGCATTGTTTGGTGTATATCAGATTCTGTCGCAAAGGGGATTTTGGCCGAATCTACAACTTTCCCCCCCCCCCCCCTCACACCAGGTCTAAAATTGTGTGCGTCGATCTTAATAAATTGCCCCAATAGTATCTCTGCGATTGTACTGACCAGTAGAATAAAAATTACCTCATTTTTCCCACACAGTGTACACTGCAATAACAAAACCCAAAAGCAATGGCAGAAATGTTGTATTTCTTTATAGTGCTTCCCAAAAAGAGAAATAAAAAAATGATCAAAAAGTTGTATGTTCTCTAAAATAGAACAAATGATGTTGGCAACTCATGCCACAAAAAATAAATCCTAAAACATTTGGTTGTCAGGAAATTGCTGTACTGATACCCCAGAGATTGTTCAATACAAACATGGTACCCATAAACCAATCCATCAAAAATTGTGTCCATATGGCGCTCCTGCGTTGTGCCCCTACAACAGTTCACGACCACATATGGGCTGTTGCCATATTCAGAAGAAAGTGGGTAACGCATTATGGGGTGCTTTTCCTCCTGTTACCCCTTGTGAAGATGAAAAATGAAGGGCTAAAACAACATTTTATTTAAAGAAATGACATTTCTTATTTTCACAGCCAAGTGTTTCTAATTTCCGTAAAACGCCTGTGGGGTCAAAGTGCTCAGTACACACCTTACTAAATTCCTTGAGGGGTGTAGTTTCCAAAATGGGGTCACTTTTTGGGGGTTTCCACTGTAGGGATACCTCAGGATCTCTTCAAATACAACATGGCGCAAAAAAAGAATATTTCAACAAAATCTGCCCTCCAAAAACCATATGGTGCTTTTTCCCTTCTGACCACTGTCTAACCCTTGCTGTGTTGCAGGAAAAAAGGATTAACATAAAATAATCTGGAAAATAAAAAGAAATTTTGTAATTTCACCTCTATTTTCTTTTAACTCTTGTGGGACACCTCAAAGTTTGTAACATCAGTTTTCAATAATTTTAAGGGTGTAGTTTCTAAAATGGGGTGAATATGAGTGATTTCTATTATGTAAGACCCTCAAAATCACCAACGGAATTGGTGCTTATAAAAACAGTATTGGAATTTGAAAAATTCTTCTAATATTCAAAAAATATATATAACATTTACAAAATGATGTATACATAAAGCAGGCATATGTGGAATGTTGATTTTATGAGGTATTACTATCAGTCTTAAAAGTTGAGAAATGCAAATTTAGAAAATTTCAATTTTTTCCCCAAATTTTCTGTAAATTTAGAATTTTTTATAAATAAAGGAAACAAATATTTGCCCACATTTACCGCTAACAAGAAGTACAATGTGTCAACAGAAAATATTCTCAAACTCGGTTAGATACGGTAAGTAAAACCATTCCAAAGTTATTACCAGAAACAAAATAGCAAAAATAGGCCTGGTCAAGAAGGTGAAAACTGGCCTGGGATAGAAGGGGTTAAAATACACTGTGTCGTTGCATGTGTTATGCAAGCTTCCAAAAATTGTCCCTTATCAGGCAGATGGTGTTTAAACACACCACATTGTTATGGGGGAAAAATAGACATTAGCTTGTTGGGGGACCAAGTATCAAAAAAATTTTCACAAGAAACAAGGGAAACTCACGCTAGCTGGCTAGATGGAGACCTCAGTGCACATGACTCATTTCAGTTATGTAGATAATCCAATGTAGAAAAATTTTCAGCACAAAAGTTATTACTTAAAGGGGGCAGAATGCCTGCCCATATGAAGTATACAAGTGTTACTTGTCAGAAGAAATAGTGGCTTGTTGGGACCAAGCATCCGGGAATGCTTTAATCCTTAGGGTACCGGAGGTTTTTTAATTTTTGCATTTTAAATTTTTCTTCCCTCTACCTGGAGCCATAACTTTTTTATTTTTCCATTCACATATCCATATGAGGGCTTGTTTTTTGCAGAAAAAGCTGTACTTTCAAATGTTTTAAAAAATTCTAAGTTTAAATTATTTTTTCAGTATTTAAACATATAAGACCTATACATATGTGGTATCATTATAATTGTACTGACCCAGAGAATGAGTTGAGGAATCTGAAGATACCGGAGCCTATACCGGGAGAACGGAGCGGTGCCCAGGGATAATAGTAAGTGCAGGGAGATCCCTGGGCGCCGCTTTCCATGTCAGCATACTTAGTTTAGATTTTTTATTGTAACGAAAGGTCCTCTTTAACAGTGATTTCCACAATAACCCACCCCCTTAACAGTGACCTCTGCAGAGCTCTATTCCCTTAAAATGTGATCTCCACAACACCCCATCCCCTTAACAGTGACCTCTACAGCACCCTGCCCTTTAAAATGGACCTCCATAGCGGACCATCCCCTTAACTGTGACCACCACTGTTCCCTGCCCCTTAACAGAGACCTCCACTGCACCTGCCCCTTTACCAGTGACTGCCACAGTACCCTGCTGCCTTAACAATGACCCGCACAGCGGCTGCCCCTTTAATAGTGACCTCCACAGCATCATGCCCCTTTACCAGTGATCTCCACAGTGCCCACCCACTTAACAGTGACCTCCAGAGTGCCCTTCCCACCATTTAATATGGCATACCATGTAATGAAAAGCAGGAAAAAAATTCAAATGTGGTGGAATTTGAAAAAAAAAAACCACTATTCCTCCACAGTTTTATGGGTATTCTCCCTACAGCAAAACTGATCTGTGCCCTTCATTCTCTGGGTCAGTACAATTATAATGATACCACATATGTATAGGTCTTATATGTTTAAATACTGAAAAAATAATTTAAACTTAGAATTTTTTAAAACATCACCATATTCTGACCCTCATAAATTTTCTAAGTATAGCACTTGCAATTATTATGCAATTTTGCACTTTATTTGGTTTGCAGAGAGCTGTTGCATTGCATGTTTTGTTTTACAGTGTTGTTCTCAGCCATAGCAACATGCCCCTGCGCTTTGGGATGTGCTGACTGACCCCCTTTTTCTTTGCAGTTTGTACTGGAGGTGTGGCTGACACCTCAGCCGTGCACTCCTGACCAGCTTGTCTGCCCCATAGGCTGATTTTAATTAATGTGAGTATATAGCTTGGCCTGCTCCTCCTCACTCACTGGAAGCCATTTGGCACCAGGAGAGAGATAGTTTGTGGACTCTCATTGCAGTCTTTGGTGGCCATTTGGCACCAGGAGTGGTGTGGAGTGGGCCCAGCATGCATGTTGGTACCTGCATTCCTTGGCTATAATGGAGGCCATTTTGGCACCAAAAATGACAGAAGTGAAAGCAGGCCCAGCATGCATGTGGAACCTACACTCGCTGAATCGTATGGTAGCCGGTAGAATTTAGTGTTGGGAACCCGTCTTACAGAGATCGCCTTGACGTGCGGCAGACGGGCTCGAATATTTTGTACAAAATGATTTGCCAAGCATCTCTAATTTATAAGTATAGCACTTGCAATTATTATGCAATTTTGTACTTTATTTGGTTTGCAGAGAGCTGTTGCATTGCATGTTTTGTTTTACAGCATTGCTAGGGTAAGCTGCCCTAGAATTCAGAACAGCCAGTTTGATTAAGTCCAGTAAGAATAGCAGGGGCACTATGGAAGCTGCGCAGCCACGCAGCTTAAAGGGAACACTGGCGAAGAGTAGCAGCTGCAGCAATGGGGGCAGCAGCCATATGGTACATGCTGGCTGGAAGGCAGAAAACAGCAGTAGCATGATGGCAGCAACTGCAGCCATACAGTACAGAACATGATGGTAGGCAGACAGATATCAGCAGTGGCAAGATGGGGCACACTTAGCAAGGCCAGATCTATTTATCGGAGTGCAAGAATCCACCCAGATCCATGCCTCATTTGTTTTGACAAAAGTGATGTTTTGTACACTAGAAGAGGACAACTGTAAGATTGTGAAACAGCTATTTCTGCATAAAAATCACGACGTCACCAGGTGCACGGCTTACACAACTTTGGGGAAGGTACATCTGTGTTGGGTGAGAAGTCAGTTAGAAGGTTGTAAGAGTGTTTAAACTAGGAGCTGGCGGGAGGCCAGAAGCCTGACTAATAAAACTGGTGAACTGGAATTAGAAACGAGTGAGGAGGACTATGACATAGTGGGAACAACTGAGACATGGCTGGATAATTGCTACGACTGGGATAACATACAGGGTTACAGTCTGTTTAGAAAGGATCGTAAAAACCGGAGAGGGAGAGGGGTTTGCCTTTATGTAAAGTCCTGTCTAAAGCCCACACTACAGGAATATATAAGTGAGGTAAAAGAACTTGTGGAGGTCCTCTAGGTAGAAATACATAGAGGCAAATACAATAATAAAATACTGATAGGACATTTTCATAAGCCACCCAATATACTAGAGTCCACAGAAAATCCACTGTTAAGGGAAATAGATGCGGCGGCAAATCATAAGGTTTTTATTATGGGGGACTTCAACTTCCCGGATATAGACTGGGAAACTGAAAGCTCTGGATCTCATAAAGTAAACAGGTTCTTGGCAATAACGAAAGACAATTACCTTTTCCAGCTGGTTCATGATCCAACTAGAGAGACGGCCATACTGGACTTAGTGCTAACCAACAGACCAGACAGAGCAATAGATGTGCAGGTTGGGGGACACCTGGGAAAAAATTACCATAAAATAATAACTTTGCAATTGTCATTCAAAAAAGTGTTTCTTCAGGGAGGCACAAAAATAACAACCTTTCAAAAAGCACAATTTCATGAGCTAAAAGAGGCCATTGGTCACTTAGTGGGACAAGGTCCTCAGGAATAAGAATGCAACCACAAAATTGAATATTTTTAAAGGCATCCTAAACTTTAATTGCGAGAGATACTGTCAGGAAGCAGGGGGTGTTACCCCTACTCGGGAACTGCGGGAACGGTGCAGGGCACGGGTTCCCCTTCAGCTCGGTAGAACACCTGGTGCCCGAGGTGCGGGTGCGCGGCATGTGCGCATGCGCAGTATGCAGGCTACGCTCGCATTCTTGGGTGCATAGCGTTCCTGCATTATCCGGCTGTCAGGTGTGAGCCTTGCTGGGGGAGGTTCCCAGTACACACCTTCCTCGCCTGCCATTGGTTCCTGGGAGGGTGGTTCCTACCTTCCCTGGCTATAAAGACCTGGCCTGAGCTCTGGCTCATTGCTGAGTTATTCCACCTTATGGTGAACACCTAGCCTCCCTGCAGATCCTCCTATTGCCTGTTGTTTCTTTGTATCCTTCCCGGCTACTGACCCCTGGACTGTCTTCCGCCTTGAACCTTCGCTGCCTGCCTCGACCCGGATTGGACATTGACTACCCCTCTTGGATTATCCCTAAACTTGTACCGCGTTCTGGGCTGTCAGCTGCTTACTGCTAGTGGGTTCCTCATCCCACTACTGGCTCCCTGGGAGGTTTGACAGATACATACTACTTAAAAAAAAAGGGTGAGAAACAAGAAATGTAAAAGGAGCAATGAATGACAAAAAGAAAGCATTTTTACTGCTAAAACAGGAAGGTAGCAAGGAAGCCGTGAAAAACTATAAGTAGAAAAAATAGAATGTGTAAAAGACAGATAAAAGCAGCCAAGCTGGAGACAGAAAGATTCATTGCAAAAAAAGTATAAAATAACCCTAAAATGTTCTTTAGTTATATATATAGAGTAAAAATGTTAAACCAGAGAGTGTTGCAAAGTGATGGGAGGCATTGTAGAGAGCAATAAGGAGAAAGCAAAGCTATTAAATATTTTTTATACACTATTTTCACTGAGGAAAATGGACTGTTAGATGAAGTGCAGAGTGTCAAAATAAACTACCCATAAAAAATTGGCCTGTCTGAACCAGGAAGAAGAGCAGCAGCATCTTAAAAAGATTAAAATAGGCAAATCGACAGGTCCAGATGACATAAACCCCCATATCCTAAGATAATTAATTAGTGTAATACACAGACCTTTATTTCTGATATTTAAGGACTCTATATTGACAGGGAGTGCCAATATAAACAAAGGGCTAAACTATAGACCAGTAAATTTTACATTTTTCATGGGTAAACTTAAGGTTTTCTAAGAGATGCTATCTTGGAGTACCTCAAAGAAATTAAGAGAATAACGCCGTATCAGTATGGCTTCAGGAGGGATTGGTCATATCAAACTAATTTAGAGCAATACTACTGGGATACCTTCCCTGCACACATGCACCAAATGCAAACCGCAGTGTCGACCCATCTTCTTCAATAGTCAAACTAATTTATTCAGTTTCTATGAGGAGATAAATTCTAGACTTGACTGAGATGAGCAAATGGTTGTCATATACACTACTCACAAAAAGTTAGGGATATTTGGCTAGTGGGTGAAATTTCAGGATGAACCTAAAACGTGCTGTAACCTTTACAAATGAACTTAATGTGGCCTTCTCTTATGAATGCACATGTCCAACTGTTCAATATTTTGGTACTTTTTGCACAACTTGCTGTTCTCTAACAAGGAGTTTAACGCCAAAATTTACAACAGATGTTTAATCCATAAATCGCCCAATACATTTCCTGGTTCAATTAGAATTGGTATATAAACAGTCCTCCTGCTGTAATTGGCTGGCTAGACCCTTCATCCATCTGTAGATGATGAACAGTCCAAGTTATGACCACCAGGATATGAACGACAATCACAGGATGAATGGGCAGGTCGAAGAACAAAGCCCCTTTGAGGTGGTATCCAAAACAGGACATCAGGACATAGCTGAGTGTTTTTCCATGGACTCAGAGACTTAACTTATCTTTGTTTTTTTTTTTCTTCACTGAAGTCTAGAAGGAGATGTGTTCAGTTCGGCGTAAAAAATCAAGAGTGATCCTCTGGAGTCTCTCAGGTATTTGGACAGATCTCCGACCTCTTTGTCAGTGGTAGTAGGGGTTCTTCCCATCTGCTCCATTGTATCCATACCTAGGATGAGAAAACATTACCATGTGCTCCTGGGGGGTTCTCCCTCACGAAAATACAGGCCACACTCGCTATTGTTAATTTTTCTGTGTCAACCCCAATTAAAGTAGTGTTACATGTCCCGACCTCAGCTTGGTTGCATAGTATAACATCACACTGCACCGTGTACAAATGTTATCTGTCCGCAAATCAACACCTGCCCTAGTCCACAGTATGACAAAGCCCCACTGAAAACCTTAGGCAAAACAGTGTTACTTATCTGGGTCTGAGAGCTTGGTTGCACAGTATAACATCACACTGTACCGTGTACCAATGTTATCTGTCCGCAAACCAACACCTTCCGCAGTCCACAGTATAACACAGTTCTGCTCAAAGAAAAACACAAGAATTAGTTAAAAACAGTTAGGCCTGGACTCACACCGGGGAATGCAAACCACAAAAAACAGCTAGGCTACACATATTCGCAAACAAGGACTACAGCCATCAACATAAAAAACAAAGATAACTAAAACATTTGACCTAGACATACTCGGGGAACAGAACGCGTAACTAACTGTACAGGGGTATCAAACATTCTTCTCTAGCCTACATTAGCCATTTTTACTCCTCAGCATCTGGTGAGGCATACAAAGCTGAGAGGTAACCCCTTTATGGCCAAGCTAACTGTACAATTTGTACATTTTGGAAAAATTGTTGATGATGTTTTGCATGGTAGTCATCAGCCGAGACCTAGCAGCAACCTCATCATTCAACTTGGCTATAATCACATTCGTAGAGGCAGCCAGATCCTTGTTAACTGAGCCTCAATTTCCTCCTTCTGCTTCTGCAGCTCTACTAATTGCAATTCCATACTAGCCATCTGCCTGTCTCTGTCAACTGTAGATTGCACATTCTTTGCCAGTTGTTTTCGTAAAGCCGAAAAAACTGCTTCAAATTACTGACACAGCACTGGCAGTGAGTGTTTAGAGGAACTTTCTCTGTTGACTGAGATACCAATGCAACATACTCTGGCTTCCAAATGCTATCCTCAAAGGTATACACCAGTTTGGCTAGCATTTGGAGCCGTTCAGTCACCTTGTTGACCACCATCCGATTGTTAATGCACAGCTTGTCTTGACTACAAGCCTGTGCCAACAAAGTGGACCACAGCATTTCTTCTGACTAGAACTTGGTGGGGAGGATGCGGTTAAATGTGCTGTTTCTAGCTAGCTGTTGCAGTGTGGAGTGTCCCAGGCTGGAGTGCTGACCAATCACAGCACTCAGCTCATAGCCTGAGAAGTTTTTTTCTCCCAGGCTATGAGCTGAGTGCTGCAATTGGCCAGGGAGAAGAAGACACCCAGGAGAACAAGAGCAGGCTCCTCCCAGTTGAGGAATCTGAAGATACCGGAGCCTATACCGGGAGAACGGAGCGGTGCCCAGGGATAATAGTAAGTGCAGGGAGATCCCTGGGCGCCGCTTTCCATGTCAGCATACTTAGTTTAGATTTTTTATTGTAACGAAAGGTCCTCTTTAACAGTGATTTCCACAATAACCCACCCCCTTAACAGTGACCTCTGCAGAGCTCTATTCCCTTAAAATGTGATCTCCACAACACCCCATCCCCTTAACAGTGACCTCTACAGCACCCTGCCCTTTAAAATGGACCTCCATAGCGGACCATCCCCTTAACTGTGACCACCACTGTTCCCTGCCCCTTAACAGAGACCTCCACTGCACCTGCCCCTTTACCAGTGACTGCCACAGTACCCTGCTGCCTTAACAGTGACCCGCACAGCGGCTGCCCCTTTAATAGTGACCTCCACAGCATCATGCCCCTTTACCAGTGATCTCCACAGTGCCCACCCACTTAACAGTGACCTCCAGAGTGCCCTTCCCCCTTAACTGTGAATTCCATAGCGCCTACCCCTTTAACAGTGACTTCCACAGTGCCTGACCCTTTAACTGTGACCTTCACAGTACCCCATCTCCTTAAAAGTGATTTCTACAATAACCCGCCCCCCTAACAGTGACCTCTACAGCACTCTGCCCCTTAACACTGACCTCCTTAGCGGACTGTCCCCTTAACTGTGACCTCCACAGCATTCCGCTCCCTTAACAGTGTCATCCACAGTCCCCTGATCCTTTAAAAGTGACCTACAGCAGTGAAGAAAAATGGCTGGGTTGTTATAGAAACCTGGTGTAAAACTGTATGTCGAGACTGGAGGACCTGCGAGCGTCTATTGGCTGATAAGGGTCATGTGACTGTGTATGGCAGTTGGGATAAGAGAGAAAGACCTGCAGGCTTCTATTTATTAATGCAGGTCATATGATGGTGTCGTATTTGCATTTTTTGGGAATATCTCAGGAATGGTACGTCCTAGAAAGCTGAGACGTGGTCCAAAACCTTCCACCCAGGAGAACAAGTGCCAGAATTGGTGCAGATCAGTCTGGTCGTTTGGTCGTGCATAAAGAACAGACATGAGGAACAGAAAGACAGAAACTCATTTTTATATATAAGATACTAGCAGAAGGACCCAGCTTTGCACGGGTATATTTCATGTATTTCATTTTATGTTTCCGTGTGTCGTAAAAAGATAACAGTTTCCAACATAACAGTGACCTCTACAGTACCCACCCCTTTAACAGTGACCTCCACAGTGCCCGCCCCTATAAACAGTGACCTTCACAGATCCCGCCCCTTTAATAGTCACCTCCCCTTTAACAGTGACCTCCATAGTGCCTGCCCCATTAACATTGACCAGCCCTTTAACAGTGACCTTCATAGTGGCCGCCCCATTAACAGTGACTCCACAGTACTTGCCCCTTTAACAGTGACCGCCCTTTAACAGTGACCTCAACAAGGCCCACCCCTTTTATATTTGCCAGCCCTTTAACAGTGACCTCCACAGTGCCCGCCCCTTTAAAAGTGACTTCCACAGTGCCCGCCCCTTTAACAGTGACCTCCACAGTACCCACCCCTTTAACAGTGACCTCCACAGTACCCGCCCATTTTACAGTGCCCGCCCCTTTAACAGTGACTTCCACAGTGCCCACCCCTTTAACAGTGACCTCTTCAGTGCCCACCCCTTTAACAGTGACCTTCATAGTAGCCACCCCTTTAAAAGTGACCTTCACAGTTCCCGCCCCTTTAAGAATAAATTGCACAGTGCCCGCCCCTTTAACAGTGACTTTCACAGTGCCCGCTTCTTTAACAGTAAATTGCACAGTGCCCGCTAATTAAACAGACACCTTTATAGAGCCTGGCCCTTTAACAGTGGCCTCCAAAGTGCCCGCCCCTTTAACAGTGACTTCCACAGTGCCTGCCCCTTTAACAGTGATCTCCACAGTGCCTCCCCCTTTAACAGTGAACATAGCGCCCATTCGTTTACTAGTGGCCCCTGCCCCACATGCATGTAGCAGTGTAGTTGTGCCATCATACGTCTTATGACTGAATATATAAGGACCTGCGAACTGCTAAAATCTGTGTTCAGTTGTAATGGCAAGCTGGAGTAGGACCTGTGAGCATTTATTGGTTAATAAGGGACATGTGACTGTGTAAATGGCAGTTCGGATTTAAGTGAAAGGCTTGCTGGTTTCTATTGGCTAATGCAGGTAATTTTTTGGGAATATATCAGGACCGGTAAGTCCTAGAAACCGGAGACCCGAACTAAAACCGTCCCAGACACCTGATGTACCTGTGTGCCAAATTTGGTGAAGATCGGTCCAGTCGTTTGGTCGCGCATAAAGAATGTAGAGACAGACAGAAACTCAACTTTATATACAGTTGCAAGTAAAATTATGTGATCCTTTTGGAATGATATGGATTTCTGCACAAATTGGTAATAAAATGTGATCTGATCTTCATCTAAGTCACAACAATAGACAATCACAGTCTGCTTAAAATAGTAACACACAAATAATTAAATGTTACTATGTTTTTATTGAGCACACCATGTAAACATTCACAGTGCAGGTGGAAAAAGTATGTGAACCCCTAGACTAATGACATCTCCAAGAGCTAATCGGAGTGAGGTGTCAGCCAACTGGAGTCCAATCAATGAGATGAGATTGGAGGTGTTGGTTACAGCTGCCCTGCCCTATAAAAAACACACACCATTTCTGGGTTTGCTTTTTACAAAAAGCATTGCCTGATGTGAATGATGCCTCGCACAAAAGAGCTTTCAGAAGACCTACAATTAAGAATTGTTGACTTGCATGAAGACGGAAAGGGTTATAAAAGTATCTCCAAAAGCCTTGCCGTTCATCAGTCCACAGTAAGACAAATTATCTATAAATGGAGAAAGTTCAGCACTGCTGCTACTCTCCCTAGGAGTGGCCGTCCTGCAAAGATGACTGCAAGAGCACAGCGCAGACTGCTCAATGAGGTGAAGAAGAATCCTAGAGTGTCAGCTAAAGACTTACAAAAGTCTCTGGCATATGCCAACATCCCTGTTAGCAAATCTACGATACGTAAAACACTAAACAAGAATTGATTTCATGCGAGGATACCACAGAGGAAGACACTGCTGTCCAAAAAAAAATTAAAAATACATTGCTGCACGTTTACAGTTTGCACAAGATCACCTGGATGTTCCACAGCAGTACTGACAAAATATTCTGTGGACAGATGAAACCAAAGTTGAGTTGTTTGGAAGAAACACACAACACTATGTTTGGGGAAAAAGAGGCACAGCACACCAACATCAAAACCTCATCCCAACTGTGAAGTATGGTGTTGGGGGCATCATGGTTTGGGGCTGCTTTGCTGCGTCAGGGCCTGGACGGATTGCTATCATCGAAGGAAAAATGAATTCCCAAGTTTATCAAGACATTTTGCAGGAGAACTTAAGGCCATCTGTCCACCAGCTGAAGCTCAACAGAAGATGGGTGTTGCAACAGGACAACGACCCAAAGCCTAGAAGTAAATCAACAAAAGAATGGCTTAAACAGAAGAAAATGCGCCTTCTGGAGTGGCCCAGTCAGAGTCCTGACCTCAACCCTAAAATATTGCTGAACTGAAACAGTTCTGTAAAGAGGAATGGTCAAGAATTACTCGACCGTTGTACACGTCTGATCTGCAACTATAGGAAACGTTTAGTTGAAGTTATTGCTGCCAAAGGAGGTTAAACCAGTAATTAAATCCAAGGGTTCACATACTTTTTCCACCTGCACTGTAAATGTTTACATGGTGTGTTCAATAAAAACATGGTAACTTTATGACCAATTTTTACAGAAATCCATATCATTCCAAAGGGTTCACATACTTTTTCTTCCAACTGTATATATAAGACTAGCAGAAGGACCCGGTTTCGCACAGGTATATTTCATCTATTTCATTTAATGTTTGTGTGTAGTTAAAAGCTATTGACAGTATCCACTATAACAGTGACATCTACAATACCCCACCCCATTAACAGTGACCTCCACAGCGGCCTGCCTCCTTTACAGGAACATCCACAGTGCCCACCCCCTTAACAGTGACCTCCACAGAGCTCTGTTCCCTTAAAATGAGACTTCCACAACACCCCACCCCCTAACAATGACCTCCATTGCGGACCATCCCCTTAACTGTGACCTCCACCGTTCCCTGCCACCTTAACAGAGACCTCCACAGTGCCCGCCCCTTTAACAGTGACCTCCACAGCATCCTGCCCCCTTAACTGTGACCTCCACAGCAGCCTGCCCCTAGGGTTGCCATAGGTCCAATTTTAGACTGGACAGTCTGGCTTTCAGACTCCCTGGTCCTCCATCCGGTGCAGGACAGACGGACACATGGATGTCCTTTTGAACAGCTCAGTCTCAGACCGCAGCACTGTGCTGTCCGAGCGTGAGCTGCAGGAAGAAAGTCACCCTCCCTCCCACCACTGCAGCTGACAGAAGTTGATTTTCACCTTCATTTTTTCCAATCCCCTTTGGCTGTGTAGTTAGAGGGGGCATGGCCTAACAGGGTCAGGGCGTGGCTTGTGGGACCTGGGGGCGGGGTTTTTAAGTCCATCCTTTGAGGGTGGCCTAAATTGCCATCCTACCTGCCCCCTTAACTGTCACCTCTACACCACTCCACTCCCTTAACAGTGTCACCCACAGTGGCCTGCCCTTTTAAAGCTGACCTACAGCAGTGAAGAAAAATGGCTGAGTTGTTGTGAAACCTGGTGTAAAACTGTGTGTATGTGGAGACTAAGGGCCTGTGAGCTTCTATTGGCTGAGAAGGGTCATGTGACCGTGTGTATGGCAGTTAGGATATGAGGAGAAAGACCTGCAGCCTTCCATTGGCTAATGTAGGTCATGTGATGTGCCATATTTGCATTTTTGGGGGAATATCTCAGGAACAATACATTCTAGAGAGCTTAGACCCGTTCTAAAACCAATCAATGCCAAATATTAATGATTAATTTGAAAATAGAGGCCATTTCTGACACCGCCTTCTTACTTAACGCTCTGTTCCCTTAAGTATCCTGACGTGTGTGCGTACATGGACTATGCCTACAACTGACACTAAGACTCTATACACTGCATTGTAATTAAATGTATTTATTTAAAGTCAGTTGTTTTGCTATATATATATATATATCCACAATAATACTATAAATATATATATATATATATATATATATACATATACACACACACAATCCCTACAACTACTGACAATATAATAACAATATGAAAAACCTACAATCCCTCTGAATATTACTATTCCGACCCAAAATACTTAACATACACACCCACATACAAAGAATAGCAGCCCCTCCCCATCACTAAACTGTCCCTAGACAAGGGGAACAAAGGGTTAATATGGTAAGGAAAGTGTATATTATATATTCAAGTGGGGTGGCAGTAGGGCTCGGAGTTAATGTAGAAATGATGCAGGACTTATTGCAGGGAGAGGCAGGAGGTTGCTAGGCAAGGCAGGGGCTAGGGAATGCTCTGCCCTCTGCAACGTCCCACTGAGGGCCCACGCCTGGGGTATCCCTTGCCCCTTAGGAAGTTTCTATGAAATATGTCCCTCTTGTAGAGCAAGTAAACGTGACGCCAGCTGCTGTTAAGCAGTGGAAGCTCAAGGCTCCCTTTGTAAATGGTAATGTTGATACCCAGGGGTAGGATTGCCAGAGTGGTGCAGGGTGGCCTACAGTCTCTATAGATGTTATATACATGTTTCACAGTGTTCCTACCTGGATATCCGTGGATCCCAGACGTAATGTGGTACGATGCAGTGCAAAAGGGGTAGTTGAATTTGGATGATGAACAAGCTGAATAAATGGAGACCAGACTTTGTAGAAATGTTCAACAGTTGCTTTAACTTGGCATAAATTGGTAATCCAAACAGCTTCCAAACAATATCTTGATCATCAGCAGGTATTGGCTTAACTTTGGCAGGCAAATACTTTTCTGCAACAATCTCAGCTATGCTTGGCTGGATAAATAGGAAACTCTTCCTCTTCTGCTGGAACTTAAGTTAGCTGTAGTCTGTCTCTTACTTATAGTCCGAGGAACTTCTTGTCCTGGCTTTAGAGTACCTCAAGCTTCGGCTCAGCTTGGAAGGAGGCAATGCAAGCCCAGAAGGGGACAAGCAACCATGTAGACTTCAGAGGCAGGGCACATCCTCCCACCCAAGTAGTCCTGAGAGGAAATGAAATGACACAATGGCATATACATATATATATATATATATATATACACACACACACACACAAAATACATGTCATAAACAGCACTTCCCTTTATACCCTAATTTGAGAATCAAGGCATGATGGAATTGCTTATCTATGAAACAAGATAGACACCCCAATAACAGTTATATTGCACAGGCTATTCACCCCAAATTGAGAATCAAGGCACAATGGAATTGCTTACCATTAAACAAGGTGGACACCCCAATAAGAGGTAAATGAGAAAGCTTATTCACCCCAATTTGAGACTCAAGGCCTAATATAATTGCTTATCTATTGTGAGGATGTGCTCGTGGTAGGCTATGGTAGCGGCAGTAGTATTGAGGCAATTATAGACAGTCTTTGTGATACACCGTGACTTTAGTCACTCCAAAGGCATAACAGGCAATGTGCAGACCACACAGGTGCATATCCACATAGTGCATAGAACAAAAGTCCTTCCATAGCAAAATAAACAGCAGGTTTGAGTCACCTTGTTTTCTGGACAGACCACACCCGTCCTGCAGGTTTCTAGGCTACCTGCCTTTGTCTCCCTCAGGCCAGAGCCCCTTTGGCTAGTAGCAGCACAGGTCCCAGGGCTATCCTTCAGTTTGTGCTGCGCCCAGTCTCTCCTCGACCAGCACCGACTGTCAAAATCTCCAGCACTGCAAGTCACACCCCACTTCCCATCTTCAGCAGGCTGGGTTCTTCAAAGGCCCAGCTCCACCAAAAACCTGGGCTGGCTGTGGTGAACAGGCACCCACCCTGCTCTTTACCTGTTCCCAGTAAGAACCATCCCGGACACGCTGCGCCAGCAGCATTTGCCGTAACCGCAATGATCCGGTTCTTACTCCACTGAGGCCAGGACCTCTGGTGGCACGTATCGTCCATCCATTATTATCCCGGGGACTCTCCTACACTATTAAACAAGGTGGACACCTAAATAACAGTAGAAGTAGACAGCTTAGGCTACTTTCACATCTATGCTTTCCTGTTCCACTATTAACCTGTTAACCTCAATAACGTGAGAAAACGATTCCATTTTGTCTCCATTCATTGTCAATGGGGTAAAACTAAATTGAACGAAACGGAATGCACCAGAATGCATTCCGTTCCATTTGGTTGCAACACCATCGTGGACAGAATAACGCAGCAAGCAGCGTTTTTCTGTGAGCAATGTGGTGCAGACCAAGACGGAATAGAATGCTTTCTGGTGCAATCCGTTTCGTTCAGTTCAGTTTTGTCCCCTTTGCCAATAAATGGGGACAAAACTTACAATGGTTTTAGAGACGGATCCATCTTGGCTATTTTAGAAATAATACAACCAGATCCATTCAAAACGGATGCAGACAGTTGTATTATTATGACGGTAATGTTTTTGCTGATCCATGATAAAGGCCGCACATAATCAGTTTCTCCTTTAGCTACCTCCTAACCTGTGATAGGGAGAGATGAGATACGCCCTTTGAGATGCAGCACAAAAGACACTCTCCTTTAGCTGTCAGCTTGATATAAATCTAGCAGAGCAATGAATGGAGAGATCTCTGGATCCATGTGACCTACAGGGCTGGTTCTAGCTTTTTTTGAAAGATTATCATGTGCTATATGATGTCCGGTTTTGATGTTTTACATTAGTCAGGGGATAACCCCTTTAACTAAGGTGGACACCCCTCTAACAATAGAGCAAGACAGGTTATTAACCTCAATTTGTGATCCAAGGCATATTTGCATTGCTTATCTATGAAACAAGGTGAACACCCCAATAACAGTAGTATTAGACAGCTTATGCACCCCAATTTGACAGTCAAGGCATAATAGAATTGCTTATCTATTAAACAAGGTGGACATCCCAATAAAATTTAAAGTAGACAGGTTATTCACCCCAATTTAAGAATCGAAGCCTAATGGAATTGCTTATCTGTGAAACAAGGTGGGCACCCCAATAACAGTAGTATTAGAGAGTTTATTCACCCCAAATTGGGAATCAAGGAGTAATAGTATTGCTTATCCATTTAACAAGATGAACGCCGCAATAACACTTCAATTACACAGCTTATTCACCCCAAGTTGAGAATCAAGCCCTAATGGAATTGCTTCTCTATTTTTTTTAAAGTGGACACTATTCAATTAGATAGCTCTGTGCCCTACACAGGGATTGATGCAAAGTGGACTGTATCCTATGGATCCCTTCAGCTTTAGATTACAGAGCCTGAACTGTTACTGTGCTGTCCTTGCAGTCTCCCTATGCTCTCCATATGATCACCCTACAGTGTGGAAAAAAATCTCCTTATGATATCCCTACACTGCCCCTGCACTCTTCCTATCCAATATTCCACAAGTAAAGGCCTCTTGAAAACTGTCCCTAGTACTTGTCATGTCTCTCCCTATGCTCAGCTCACAGTCAGGTGAAACGCCCTTTAATTGGTTTTCAACTCTATAATGGTTTAATGGTACCACAAATGTCTCTTTTCTGTCTCTAGTGTTCCTGAAACTTGTAGTCCCATTACTGACAGTACCAATGGCATTGTTTCTATTCCTGTGATTAACACACAGCCCAGGAGATCAGAAAGAGTCACCAAAAGGGATAAAACCAGCTAGATACCAGGATGTTTAATCTATAATAATGCTTTGTACTCTATGGTCTGGAACTGCCTTTGTAAAGAAAAGTCTTCATTGGAGATATAGAAAATTCATCTGTGAGACTGTTGATTTTGTTGATGATATTGACAATCCATCCTCAGAAAAGAAAAACTGTACCAATGAAGCTGAAAAAATATTATTGTCTAGCTGAAAGCTATGCACAAAGGCTATCTAATGGCCACATTTAATAGCAAAAAAAGACAGCAGCACAGTCAGAAAGTGCAAATATGAGCCTTTGTTTTTGTTTAATGGTCACCTTTAGCTAGAAATTAAAGTAGATTGCCAGATATGATAAAAGACAAGTGTTATGATCATCGCTTTAAAGTGTTAAGAGACAAATGTCAAAATAATACGTGATATGACAACCGTCTTGAGAAGTGGCATATTCTTATGTATATTGTGTAGATTGAACTTTATGGCTATGTTGGCAGTACTGTTTGTTTACCAGACCAGTAATGAGTTTGGTCCAGTTAGCAATGTCCTTTTGAGTCTTTTACTACAGGTGCAGATACTAACTGGAGTGCCAGTGAAAAAGTAGCGGGGCGCCCAGGCCTATATATCCAAGATCTGTGATGTGGTCACAGTACCTGTTATCTGTTCTGCCCCAGTGGTGACCTTAGTGGTGCTCTGTGTCTTTAAAGAGTCTATAAACAATATATAGTAGAGCATAACACGGTACTCACCCGGGAGTAAAAATCTTATTGCTTTATTGCTTTCTGTGGGTTACATAAACATGGACATGAACATCTAGGCATTGGTCATTTCGTGCATACCTGCACTTCATCCGGTGTCTGATTTATTGATACCTAGACTACCCCAGATCCCTATACAAGGGTTAAAGGGAAAAAACTAGGGGACTGCCAGGATAATGCCCTTAAGAGTAGCCCTAAACCAAAACTGTTGGTTGATGCCATGGTTCCACACCCACTGCTGTGAAAAGGTAGAGGCTACCATCTTTCATCAGTGGAGTAAGTAAGAGATGGGTGACATCCCACTGCACACAAAAAAGAAGAGGATTCTGGTAGAGATTTCCCTGCACTGTCTATATTTTTGCTTTTCAAGACAATAAACAACTGACAATACAAGTCTCAGAAACGGAGTCACTCACACTCATAATGCCTGGCAACAGCAAATTCTGTTCAACGCCTAGAAAAATATTTCTCATGATATACATCGATGACATGCGTACATATTCATGCCTTCGCTGTGACCCAGTGTTATTGACTTCATAGGCTCGACTAACAGACACTCACACATCCACCACAACGCCACGGGTTCCCCACCACCTCTAAATGACTGATGTCCTCGCCCACCAACCAAGCTCCCAGATTTTATCAAACCTCTCCGGTTTACCCCTAGCCAGCAGAAAGGTCAGCTTATACATTGGCAGGGCCGCATCTATAATCTTCATCCAGTGTTGGACAGAAAGGATCTTAGGAGGTTTCCAGTTTAGAAGGTTGGATTTCCTAGCATAGAACACTAGGAGACGGTATAGCATCCTAGAGTACTTGGCCTGAATGAAGTCATTGACCAATCCCAGCAGACTGTTCTCTGGGGAGCAAACCTCCGGTAATCCCAATTTCCGGTTCAGAAACTCATGCATCTCCGACCATTAAGCAGCAATAGTTGGGTAAGTCCAGATCATATGGATCAGAGTTCCCAGGTCTCCATCACATGCACTGAGCACTAGCCAGTTTACGCATAAGTTCCAATCAAACTGGAGTTAAATAAATACAATGTAACTATTTGATATGGATCAACTAGTCTATAGCACTAATAACTGTATTTCTCCAGTTGTACACCATCTCTTTCTCATGCCTATCTTCTAGCTCTGGAATATCCACCTTCCATTTGGCCAAGGATCTGGAGAGCGGTGAGGAGGACTGTGACAAAAGACCCAAATAAAAAGACACCGACTTACGCACATTTTTTTGACATGCAGTTTTTTCAATTGCCATGTACTCTAGCTTGACCGGGTCATATTGCTCTTGTACACGGGTGTCTGAGCTGAAAATATCTGAATAGACTTGACTGGGGCAGCTGGAATTCCCCTTTTAGATCCATGAAGGTTTTGAAGGGTTTCTGTCATCAGAAAAATTGTTATGTATCTGGCTGACATTAGCGATGTGCTAATGTCAGCAGAACATAACTGTCTGATTTCAGATTTTTAACTCCCTGCCTGCCGCAGTTCCCTCAAAATAAAGACTTTTATAATATGCTAATGAGCCTCTAAGTGCTAGTGGGGCGTTGCTGCAGCACCTAGAGGCACCCTTTGGCACGCCCATGTCCAGTTGATTCACTTTCTAGTTCTCCTCTGTACCCATAAAATCCTGCGACTGCGCCGTCCCGTTTAGTATTTGGCGCAGGGGCAGTGAGTAAAGCCGGCAGCAGGAGGGCGTCCTTCACTAACTGCGTCTAAGCCGAATACTAAACGGGATGGTGGAGGCGCAGGATTTACGGGCACTGAGGGCACGTCAATCAACTGGACATGGGCCTGCCAAAGGGTGAGAACACAGAGCCTCTAGGTGCTGCAGCAACGCCCCACTAGCACCTAGAGGCTCAAAACATATTATAAAAGTCTTTATTTTGAGGGAACGGCTGCAGGCACAGAGTTAAAAATCATACAGTTATGTTCATCGTTAATGTCAGCCAGATACATAATGATTTTTCTGATGAGAGAAACCCTTTAAATTTACCATCCAAATACAATTGGGCGACTGTGCTCTGTGCTGCGGCCAAAACTTAAAGTTCAGAAGGTCGAACAGTTCAGGCAGGTTCAAGTCCTGCCACATAGGTAGCACTGGTGGCCACATAGGTAGCACCCTACATCTGTCATTTTTATCTCCGCACACTCTGTGGCAGGCGCAGCACTATGAAGTGCCTTTTGCGCTGTGGCATTAGAAGAATTCTGATAGCTCTGACTTTAGTCTAACCAGACTGTCTATTACTCTGAAATTCCTCTAGCGCAGTTCTATGGAAACAGTAGGTTTAAAGTGCACACCAAATGCTTGAAATAACTTCTTTATTAACTTCAACTTTTCTTCCGTAGCAGATAGTCCATGTACATAACAAGAGTTGAAAAGATATCACAAAATGGCGGTATGCATAAGATGGTGGTTCAACTGTTCAATCTTGTCATTCAACATAAAATGGTGGATATATTTCTCTCTTCAGTATCTGTACTCTCACTTTAAGTTATTTAAGCACTTTATGATCTCTCTAAGAGGTATATCTAAGGTCTAACTAATAGTTCACTTGCTGAATTTGGTCACAATTTGCAGTATGCAGTTAGCAGTAACTTTTTGCAGATTGGTTGAGTATGATCTGGTATGGTTGTATGCAATTTGGATTGCAATATGGAATTTTAATTTGGATTGCGAACTTTGTAGTTTGCAATTGGTGGAACTGTAATTAAACACACACATAACTGGTTCAGTATACAGTTCTAATCACTATATTAACAGTAGCAACATCTCTGCTTCTATAAAACACAGCTCTTAGTGGAGTGAACGTCTGTTCAGCTTGGTGTAATGATTCTAGCAGCTCCTGCTAGGGGAATTTCCCACACAGGCTGTGTGTGAGGCTGGCTGTGATTGGTCAAAACTCCTGCCCAGCAACAACAGTTTAACTCTATGCTTTATGTTGTTTCTACTGTGTCATTCAGCTTACCTTACATTATATAATGAATCTTAAAGGCATATTATCTTTTCTGCTTCTGTGAAGTCACTGTAAATAACTCTGCTTTTGTCTTTAACACACAAACATAGGAACTGTATTAATGTTATTGGCAGGTCTAGCTATATAAACACACAAGCTATATTAGCAGGTCTTTGCTGGCCAGCTACACACTCAAGTGTTTCCCTTCCACACATTTATTACTGTTGTCATATTGGAGGTAAGACTCAACTGGGTATTTACCCGCTCGATACCGAAAGTTTGTCAGAGCCTTGTATGACCACTTTGGATCCACCAGCTAACATACGTCAGTTGGACAGCTTGGTAGTACCTATACATATCAGGCAAGGCCAAACCCCCTGAAGCGTATGGCGCTTTCAGTGTATAATCCCCACAATCGCTGGCTCTCAATAGAAATAAAACAATACAATTTATTAGAACATTTCAATAATACCTATCATCAAATATATATAGACGTTAGAGATGAGCGAAAAATTCGGTTCAACGCCTATTTCCTGGCTGCAGAGAGCCTTTATAGTGGTGTAGAACACTGCCTTACAGTAACACGCATAGGGAGTCTGCTTTGGTAGTGAAATAATTGTCACGTAGTGATGTGGGAGGAAACACCACACATACAACAGGAGGAAAGGGAAAAGGAATAGTGATAAGCGGTAGGGGCAATATTCAAATTCACAATATTTTGCTAATATTTGGGTGAATATTCATAATAAATTAGCAAATTTGAGAATATGCGATTATTTTCTTGATTGCCAAAACCGGCAATGTAATATTTGCGTAATGCGCATGCAATACAGGGGTAGGTCACTTTTGCTACATTTTTCAAGCTGCTAGAGGTTTCCTGAGACTGGAGAAATTGGTTGGCACGGCAGAACATTACAATAGCTTTACATGCATATAGAGTGATCCAATATATTCACGATTGCGCAAATCGCATATTTTTGCACAATACGTGCAACTTCACATTTTATCAGGTCTGACAACAGTACATATTTCTGATTGGTGCACTTAGTATTGTTGTGAACTTGTGAAATCATAGCACTATGTCTGTAGCATGTATGTATGGACAGCAGAACCTATCACACTACCTAACACCCTGCACTAGAACCTATTAACTACACTATATCATGATCTAACCTACACTGACTATCTCCCACTAACTATCTGTATTATATATATGAGCTAACTATCTAATGTAATTACACAGCAAAGCACAGAACACAGCAATGTCACTGCTGTCTCTCAGAACTGTAAAAAACTACAGAAAATGGCTTCTGGCGAGGTTCTTATATAGCAAGGGGTAAGCAACTTTCCTATTGGTTGCTAGGGATGTTGCTAAGCTCAGACAAAGACATTGCAGCCTTCTCATTGGCCCACAAGCAAGAAGCAGGGAGGGATCATGGGTTCAGATGAAAAAAAATCTAGAATATTTCGTGAACACGAATATATAGCACTATATTCTAAATCTTAGCGAATTCTCAAAGTGGCGATATTCGCAATTTGAGTATTCACCACCTATGAAAACCTTAATCCTAGCCCTGACTCCTATCCGTATGAACAGACCTTGAGGGTAGGAATGTTCATACACAGGAGCCTAAGACCCTGGAAACCCTGAATTTCCCTGGAGTAGTGTCTGGGCTTGAGACGGCCTGATCCTTCCAATATGAAGGAACCAGCATCTCCCTGAGGCCTAGTAACAAATGACAGAGGGGAAACAACAAAATATAAAAGGAAAGTAACACTTAACTTCTGAATTAAATGGATGAGCAGGAACTCAGAAGAGGACCATACACCAACACTTCCAATACCAAACTGACACTATCAACCACAAAGCATGATGGGTGAAGCAAGACTAAATCGAGGAGTTGGAATGACCACTAAGCTACACCTGAGACAAGAGGTGTGGCCATTACCAACAACACTGAAAACAAAAAGCAAAGGGGCTGTCAGATCACATCATGTGCAGCCAGTCTCTTAGATCTTCTGACACTTGTCACATTAGAGACCATGACAGTACCCCCCCCCCCCCTTCTACGGGTGGCCTCCGGACACCTAGGACAGACTTTATCCGGATGAGCTCTGTGAAAGACTTTTACCAGCAGACTAGCATTAGGTTGGCCACTGGAACCCACATCTTCTCCTCTGGTCCGTAAGCCTTCCAGTGAACAAAGTACTGAAGGGATCTACGGATAACTCGGGAGTCCACTATCCTGGTGATCTGAAATTCAAAATTACCATCCACCATGACAAGAGCGGGAGGCAAGGAGGACGGTTCAACAGGTTCGACATATCTCTTCAACAACGACTTATGAAACACATTATGAATCTTCAAAGCCTAAGGCCCCTTTCACACGGGCGAGTTTTCCGCACGGGTGCAATGCGTGAGGTGAACGCATTGCACCTGCCCTGAATCCGGACCCATTTATTTCTATGGGGCTGTGCACATGAGCTGTGATTTTCTTGCATCACTTGTGCTGCGTGAAAAATTGCAAGTATCCGCAAGCAAGTCTGAATGAGGTGCGATTTTCACGCATGGTTGCTATGTGACAATCGGGATAGGGACCATGTAATAAGGGAAAATAATAAAATCTACAGAACACCTAACCCAAACCCAAACTTTTGTGAAGAAGTCCGGGTTCGGGTCTGGGTACCAAACATGAAGATTTTTCTCACGTGCGTGCAAAACGCATTAAAACGCTTTGCACTTGCGGAGAAAAATCACGCATTTTCCCGCAACGCACCCGCATCTTTTTCCGCACGTCACCCGCAACGCCCGTGTGAACCCAGCCTAAGGAAGATCAAGACAAAAGGCTACCGGGTTAATAATGGCAGTGATCTTATATGGACCAATAAACCTTGGGCCCAACTTCCAAGAAGGTACTTTCATCTTAATATTTCTTGTGGACAGCCATACAGAATCACCCACTCTCAGGTCCGGACCGTTCATACATCTCTTGTCAGCCATACGTTTATACTTGTTGTCCATCTTTTTCAGATTATTTAGAATTTTCCGCCAAATAGATGACAAAGAAGAGGACAATCATTCCTCTTCAGGTATACCAGAAGTCTCAGTACCAGAAAATGTGCCAAATTGCAGGTGAAACCCATATGCCCCAAAAAACTGCAACTTATCAGTGGACTCCTGTCTACGGTTATTTATAGCAAACTCGGCTAAAGACAAAAATGAAGACCACTCCTCCTGATTCTTCGAGACAAAACATCTCAAGTAGGTCTCCAGATTTTGATTAGTGCATTCAGTCTGTCCGTTTGACTGAGGGTGAAAGGCTGAAGAGTAGGACAATTGTACCCTCAGACGAGTACAGAATGCCTTCCAGAATTTGGAAACAAACTGAGTCCCCCTATCAGACACCACATCAGAAGGAATACCATGTAGTTTCACGATGTTAACAACAAACACTTGTGCAAGAGTTTTAGCATTAGGTAGACCTGGCAATGCCATAAAGTGCACTATTTTACTAAAGTGATCAAGAACCACCAGAATCAGTTTTTCCTGAAGAATTCGGTAAATGTGATAAAAATTCATAGATAAATGAATCCAAGGTCGGGACGGGATGGGCAACGGCTGTAAAGATCCGGATGGCCGAATATGTGTCACTTTAGCATGTGCACAAGTACTACAAGCAGACACAAAGTCCTCAACACACTTACACAACTCCGGCCACCAGAATCTACGAGAGATATGATTGACAGTGGATCTGCCCCCTTCGAACACCTTGTGACGTAATTCAGAAAGAACAAACAACTTCCCAGGAGGGAAAGACTCCGGTGCCTCTCCCTGGGCCTCCAACACCTCTCCCTCAAGGTGAGGAAAAAGGGCATATATTACTACTAGAGTTGAGCGAACACCTGGATGTTCGGGTTCGAGAAGTTCGGCCGAACATCCCGGAAATGTTCGGGTTCGGGATCCGAACCCGATCCGAACTTCATCCCGAACCCGAACCCCATTGAAGTCAATGGGGACCCGAACTTTTCGGCACTAAAAAGGCTGTAAAACAGCCCAGGAAAGAGCTAGAGGGCTGCAAAAGGCAGCAACATGTAGGTAAATCCCCTGCAAACAAATGTGGATAGGGAAATGAATTAAAATAAAAATTAAATAAATAAAAATTAACCAAAATCAATTGGAGAGAGGTTCCATAGCAGAGAATCTGGCTTCCCGTCACCCACCACTGGAACAGTCCATTCTCAGATATTTAGGCCCCGGCACCCAGGCAGAGGAGAGAGGTCCCGTAACAGAGAATCTGTCTTCATGTCAGCAGAGAATTAGTCTGCATGTCATAGCAGAGAATGAGGCTTCACGTCAGCCACCACTGCAACAGTCCATTGGCATATATTTAGGCCCAGCACCCAGGCAGAGGAGGGAGGTCCCGTAACAGAGAATCTGTCTTCATGTCAGCAGAGAATTAGTCTGCATGTCATAGCAGAGAATGAGGCTTCACGTCAGCCACCACTGCAACAGTCCATTGGCATATATTTAGGCCCAGCACACACACAGGCAGAGGAGAGAGGTCCCGTAACAGAGAATCTGGCTTCATGTCAGCAGAGAATCAGTCTGCATGTCATAGCAGAGAATGAGGCTTCACGTCAGCCACCACTGCAACAGTCCATTGGCATATATTTAGGCCCAGCACACACACAGGCAGAGGAGAGAGGTCCCGTAACAGAGAATCTGGCTTCATGTCAGCAGAGAATCAGTCTGCATGTCATAGCAGAGAATGAGGCTTCACGTCAGCCACCACTGCAACAGTCCATTGGCATATATTTAGGCCCAGCACACACACAGGCAGAGGAGAGAGGTCCCGTAACAGAGAATCTGGCTTCATGTCAGCAGAGAATCAGTCTGCATGTCATAGCAGAGAATGAGGCTTCACGTCAGCCACCACTGCAACAGTCCATTGGCATATATTTAGGCCCAGCACACACACAGGCAGAGGAGAGAGGTCCCGTAACAGAGAATCTGTCTTCATGTCAGCAGAGAATTAGTCTGCATGTCATAGCAGAGAATGAGGCTTCACGTCAGCCACCACTGCAACAGTCCATTGGCATATATTTAGGCCCAGCACCCAGGCAGAGGAGGGAGGTCCCGTAACAGAGAATCTGTCTTCATGTCAGCAGAGAATTAGTCTGCATGTCATAGCAGAGAATGAGGCTTCACGTCAGCCACCACTGCAACAGTCCATTGGCATATATTTAGGCCCAGCACACACACAGGCAGAGGAGAGAGGTCCCGTAACAGAGAATCTGGCTTCATGTCAGCAGAGAATCAGTCTGCATGTCATAGCAGAGAATGAGGCTTCACGTCAGCCACCACTGCAACAGTCCATTGGCATATATTTAGGCCCAGCACACACACAGGCAGAGGAGAGAGGTCCTGTAACAGAGAATCTGGCTTCATGTCAGCAGAGAATCAGTCTGCATGTCATAGCAGAGAATGAGGCTTCACGTCAGCCACCACTGCAACAGTCCATTGGCATATATTTAGGCCCAACACACACACAGGCAGAGGAGAGAGGTCCCGTAACAGAGGATCTGGCTTCATGTCAGCAGAGAATCAGTCTGCATGTCATAGCAGAGAATCAGGCTTCACGTCAGCCACCACTGCAACAGTCCATTGTCATAAATTTAGGCCCAGCACCCAGGCAGAGGAGAGAGGTCCCGTAACAGACAATCTGGCTTCATGTCAGCAGAGAATTAGTCTGCATGTCATAGCAGAGAATGAGGCTTCACGTCAGCCACCACTGCAACAGTCCATTGGCATATATTTAGGCCTAGCACACAGGCAGAGGAGAGAGGTCCCGTAACAGACAATCTGGCTTCATGTCAGCAGAGAATCAGTCTGCATGTCATAGCAGAGAATGAGGCTTCACGTCACCCACCACTGCAACAGTCCATTGGCATATATTTAGGCCTAGCACACAGGCAGAGCAGAGAGGTCCCGTAACAGACGATCTGGCTTCATGTCAGCAGAGAATCAGTCTGCATGTCATAGCAGAGAATGAGGCTTCACGTCACCCACCACTGCAACAGTCCATTGGCATATATTTAGGCCTAGCACACAGGCAGAGCAGAGAGGTCCCGTAACAGACAATCTGGCTTCATGACAGCAGAGAATCAGTCTGCATGTCATAGCAGAGAATGAGGCTTCACGTCACCCACCACTGCAACAGTCCATTGGCATATATTTAGGCCTAGCACACAGGCAGAGCAGAGAGGTCCCGTAACAGACAATCTGGCTTCATGTCAGCAGAGAATCAGTCTGCATGTCATAGCAGAGAATGAGGCTTCACGTCACCCACCACTGCAACAGTCCATTGGCATATATTTAGACCTAGCACACAGGCAGAGCAGAGAGGTCCCGTAACAGACAATCTGGCTTCATGACAGCAGAGAATCAGTCTGCATGTCATAGCAGAGAATGAGGCTTCACGTCACCCACCACTGCAACAGTCCATTGGCATATATTTAGGCCTAGCACACAGGCAGAGCAGAGAGGTCCCGTAACAGACAATCTGGCTTCATGTCAGCAGAGAATCAGTCTGCATGTCATAGCAGAGAATGAGGCTTCACGTCACCCACCACTGCAACAGTCCATTGGCATATATTTAGGCCTAGCACACAGGCAGAGCAGAGAGGTCCCGTAACAGACAATCTGGCTTCATGACAGCAGAGAATCAGTCTGCATGTCATAGCAGAGAATGAGGCTTCACGTCACCCACCACTGCAACAGTCCATTGGCATATATTTAGGCCTAGCACACAGGCAGAGCAGAGAGGTCCCGTAACAGACAATCTGGCTTCATGTCAGCAGAGAATCAGTCTGCATGTCATAGCAGAGAATGAGGCTTCACGTCACCCACCACTGCAACAGTCCATTGGCATATATTTAGGCCTAGCACACAGGCAGAGCAGAGAGGTCCCGTAACAGACGATCTGGCTTCATGTCAGCAGAGAATCAGTCTGCATGTCATAGCAGAGAATGAGGCTTCACGTCACCCACCACTGCAACAGTCCATTGGCATATATTTAGGCCTAGCACACAGGCAGAGCAGAGAGGTCCCGTAACAGACGATCTGGCTTCATGTCAGCAGAGAATCAGTCTGCATGTCATAGCAGAGAATGAGGCTTCACGTCACCCACCACTGCAACAGTCCATTGGCATATATTTAGGCCTAGCACACAGGCAGAGCAGAGAGGTCCCGTAACAGACAATCTGGCTTCATGTCAGCAGAGAATCAGTCTGCATGTCATAGCAGAGAATCAGGCTTCACGTCAGCCACCACTGCAACAGTCCATTGTCATAAATTTAGGCCCAGCACCCAGGCAGAGGAGAGAGGTCCCGTAACAGACAATCTGGCTTCATGTCAGCAGAGAATTAGTCTGCATGTCATAGCAAAGAATCAGGCTTCATGTCAGCCACCACTGCAACAGTCCATTGGCATATATTTAGGCCTAGCACACAGGCAGAGGAGAGGTTCATTCAACTTTGGGTAGCCTCGCAATATAATGGTAAAATGAAAATAAAAATAGGATTGAATGAGGAAGTGCCCTGGAGTCCAATAATATATGGTTATGGGGAGGTAGTTAATGTCTAATCTGGACAAGGGACGGACAGGTCCTGTGGGATCCATGCCTGGTTCATTTTTATGAACGTCAGCTTGTCCACATTGGCTGTAGACAGGCGGCTGCGTTTGTCTGTAATGACGCCCCCTGCCGTGCTGAATACACGTTCAGACAAAACGCTGGCTGCCGGGCAGGCCAGCACCTCCAAGGCATAAAAGGCTAGCTCTGGCCACGTGGACAATTTAGAGACCCAGAAGTTGAATGGGGCCGAACCATCAGTCAGTACGTGGAGGGGTGTGCACACGTACTGTTCCACCATGTTAGTGAAATGTTGCCTCCTGCTAACACGTTGCGTATCAGGTGGTGGTGCAGTTAGCTGTGGCGTGTTGACAAAAGTTTTCCACATCTCTGCCATGCTAACCCTGCCCTCAGAGGAGCTGGCCGTGACACAGCTGCCTTGGCGACCTCTTGCTCCTCCTCTGCCTTGGCCTTGGGCTTCCACTTGTTCCCCTGTGACATTTGGGAATGCTCTCAGTAGCGCGTCTACCAACGTGCGCTTGTACTCGCGCATCTTCCTATCACGCTCCAGTGCAGGAAGTAAGGTGGGCACATTGTCTTTGTAGCGTGGATCCAGCAGGGTGGCAACCCAGTAGTCCGCACAGGTTAAAATGTGGGCAACTCTGCTGTCGTTGCGCAGGCACTGCAGCATGTAGTCGCTCATGTGTGCCAGGCTGCCCAGGGGTAAGGACAAGCTGTCCTCTGTGGGAGGCGTATCGTCATCGTCCTGCCTTTCCCCCCAGCCACGCACCAGTGATGGACCCGAGCTGCGTTGGGTGCCACCCCGCTCTGACCATGCTTCATCCTCATCCTCCTCCACCTCCTCCTCATCCTCGTCCTCCTCGTCCTCCAGTAGTGGACCCTGGCTGGCCACATTTGTACCTGGCCTCTGCTGTTGCCAAAAACCTCCCTCTGAGTCACTTCGAAGAGACTGGCCTGAAAGTGCTAAAAATGACCCCTCTTCCTCCTCCTCCTCCTCCTCCTCCTCCTCCTGGGCCACCTCCTCTTCCATCATCGCCCTAAGTGTTTTCTCAAGGAGACATAGAAGTGGTATTGTAACGCTGATAACGGTGTCATCGCCACTGGCCATGTTGGTGGAGTACTCGAAACAGCGCAACAGGGCACACAGGTCTCGCATGGAGGCCCAGTCATTGGTGGTGAAGTGGTGCTGTTCTGTAGTGCGACTGACCCGTGCGTGCTGCAGCTGAAACTCCACTATGGCCTGCTGCTGCTCGCACAGTCTGTCCAGCATGTGCAAGGTGGAGTTCCACCTGGTGGGCACGTCGCATATGAGGCGGTGAGCGGGAAGGCCGAAGTTACGCTGTAGCGCAGACAGGCGAGCAGCAGCAGGATGTGAACGCCGGAAGCGCGAACAGACGGCCCGCACTTTATGCAGCAGCTCTGACATGTCGGGGTAGTTGTGAATGAACTTCTGCACCACCAAATTCAGCACATGCGCCAAGCAAGGGATGTGCGTCAAATTGGCTAGTCCCAGAGCTGCAACGAGATTTCGCCCATTATCACACACCACCAGGCCGGGCTTGAGGCTCACCGGCAGCAACCACTCGTCGGTCTGTTGTTCAATACCCCGCCACAACTCCTGTGCGGTGTGGGGCCTGTCCCCCAAACATATGAGTTTCAGAATGGCCTGCTGACGTTTACCCCGGGCTGTGCTGAAGTTGGTGGTGAAGGTGTGTGGCTGACTGGATGAGCAGGTGGAAGAAGAGGAGGAGGAAGCCGAGAAGGAGGAGGTGGCAACAGGAGGCAAAGAATGTTGCCCTGCGATCCTTGGCGGCGGAAGGACGTGCGCCAAACAGCTCTCCGCCTGGGGCCCAGCTGCCACTACATTTACCCAGTGTGCAGTTAGGGAGATATAGCGTCCCTGGCCGTGCTTACTGGTCCACGTATCTGTGGTTAGGTGGACCTTGCTACAGATGGCGTTGCGCAGTGCACACTTGATTTTATCAGATACTTGGTTGTGCAGGGAAGGCACGGCTCTCTTGGAGAAGTAGTGCCGGCTGGGAACAACATACTGTGGGACAGCAAGCGACATGAGCTGTTTGAAGCTGTCTGTGTCCACCAGCCTAAATGACAGCATTTCAAAGGCCAGTAGTTTAGAAATGCTGGCATTCAGGGCCAGGGATCGAGGGTGGCTAGGTGGGAATTTACGCTTTCTATCAAATGTTTGTGAGATGGAGAGCTGAACGCTGGCGTGTGACATGGTTGAGACGCTTGGTGACGGAGGTGGTGGTGGTGTTGGTGGTACATCCCCTGTTTGCTGGGCGGCAGGTGCCAACGTTCCTCCAGAGGCGGAGGAAGAGGCCGAGGCGGCAGCAGCAGAATAGGCCGAGGCGGCAGCAGCAGAAGAGGTAGCAGGGGGAGCCTGAGTGACTTCCTTGGTTTTAAGGTGTTTACTCCACTGCAGTTCATGCTTTGCATGCAGGTGCCTGGTCATGCAGGTTGTGCTCAGGTTCAGAACGTTAATGCCTCGCTTCAGGCTCTGATGGCACAGCGTGCAAACCACTCGGGTCTTGTCGTCAGCACATTGTTTGAAGAAGTGCCATGCCAGGGAACTCCTTGAAGCTGCCTTTGGGGTGCTCGGTCCCAGATGGCGGCGGTCAGTAGCAGGCGGAGTCTCTTGGCGGCGGGTGTTCTGCTTTTGCCCACTGCTCCCTCTTTTGCTACGCTGTTGGCTCGGTCTCACCACTGCCTCTTCCTCCGAACTGTGAAAGTCAGTGGCACGACCTTCATTCCATGTGGGGTCTAGGACCTCATCGTCCCCTGCATCGTCTTCCACCCAGTCTTGATCCCTGACCTCCTGTTCAGTCTGCACACTGCAGAAAGACGCAGCAGTTGGCACCTGTGTTTCGTCATCATCAGAGACATGCTGAGGTGGTATTCCCATGTCCTCATCATCAGGAAACATAAGTGGTTGTGCGTCAGTGCATTCTATGTCTTTCACCGCTGGGGAAGGGCTAGGTGGATGCCCTTGGGAAACCCTGCCAGCGGAGTCTTCAAACAGCATAAGAGACTGCTGCATAACTTGAGGCTGAGACAGTTTCCCTGGTATGCATGGGGGTGATGTGACAGACTGATGGGGTTGGTTTTCAGGCGCCATCTGTGCGCTTTCTGCAGAAGACTGGGTGGGAGATAATGTGAACGTGCTGGATCCACTGTCGGCCACCCAATTGACTAATGCCTGTACCTGCTCAGGCCTTACCATCCTTAGAACGGCATTGGGCCCCACCATATATCGCTGTAAATTCTGGCGGCTACTGGGACCTGAGGTAGTTGGTACACTAGGACGTGTGGATGTGGCAGAACGGCCACGTCCTCTCCCAGCACCAGAGGGTCCACTAACACCACCACGACCATGTCCACGTCCGCGTCCCTTACTAGATGTTTTTCTCATTGTTATGGTTCACCACAACAACAAATATATTATTTGGCACAATGTATTGTATTCAAATTCAGCGGGATATAAATTTGAGGCCTAGTATTTAGGCGCTGGGTGACCGGTATGGATTTAGTGACAGAATTAGACTTGGAAATACACAGTAGCGGGTGTGTGTGAAGTTATTCTGAATGACCCAATGTGCACCTTGAATATTATATACCCTTTTAGGGATAGATTTCAAATAGCTCTGATATAGCAGAAACCACTAAATTATGAAATTGTTAAATTGGGAATTGTATTTAAACCCAGAACAAAAAATGTGCTTTGACGGACACTAAATAACTTTCCCAGCCACAACAGGACAGCGTTAACGAGAGATTTAGCAGGATATAAATTTGAGGCCTAGTATTTAGGCGCTGGGTGACAGGTATGGGTTTAGTGACAGAATTAGACTTAGAAATACACAGTAGCGGGTGTGTGTGAAGTTATTCTGAATGACCCAATGTGCACCTTGAATATTATATACCCTTTTAGGGATAGATTTCAAATAGCTCTGATATAGCAGAAACCACTAAATTATGAAATTGCTAAATTGGGAATTGTATTTCAACCCAGAACAAGAAATGTGCTTGAACGGACACTAAATAACTCGCCCAGCTACAGCACTAAGGACAGATTTAGCTGGATATAAATTTGAGGCCTAGTATTTAGGCGCTGGGTGACAGGTATGGGTTTAGTGACAGAATTAGACTTGGAAATACACAGTAGCGGGTGTGTGTGAAGTTATTCTGAATGACCCAATGTGCACCTTGAATATTATATACCCTTTTAGGGATAGATTTCAAATAGCTCTGATATAGCAGAAACCACTAAATTATGAAATTGCTAAATTGGGAATTGTATTTCAACCCAGAACAAAAAATGTGCTTTGACGGACACTAAATAACTTTCCCAGCCACAACAGGACAGCGTTAACGAGAGATTTAGCAGGATATAAATTTGAGGCCTAGTATTTAGGCGCTGGGTGACAGGTATGGGTTTAGTGACAGAATTAGACTTGGAAATACACAGTAGCGGGTGTGTGTGAAGTTATTCTGAATGACCCAATGTGCACCTTGAATATTATATACCCTTTTAGGGATAGATTTCAAATAGCTCTGATATAGCAGAAACCACTAAATTATGAAATTGCTAAATTGGGAATTGTATTTCAACCCAGAACAAGAAATGTGCTTGAACGGACACTAAATAACTCGCCCAGCTACAGCACTAAGGACAGATTTAGCTGGATATAAATTTGAGGCCTAGTATTTAGGCGCTGGGTGACAGGTATGGGTTTAGTGACAGAATTAGACTTGGAAATACACAGTAGCGGGTGTGTGTGAAGTTATTCTGAATGACCCAATGTGCACCTTGAATATTATATACCCTTTTAGGGATAGATTTCAAATAGCTCTGATATAGCAGAAACCACTAAATTATGAAATTGTTAAATTGGGAATTGTATTTAAACCCAGAACAAAAAATGTGCTTTGACGGACACTAAATAACTTTCCCAGCCACAACAGGACAGCGTTAACGAGAGATTTAGCAGGATATAAATTTGAGGCCTAGTATTTAGGCGCTGGGTGACAGGTATGGGTTTAGTGACAGAATTAGACTTGGAAATACACAGTAGCGGGTGTGTGTGAAGTTATTCTGAATGACCCAATGTGCACCTTGAATATTATATACCCTTTTAGGGATAGATTTCAAATAGCTCTGATATAGCAGAAACCACTAAATTATGAAATTGCTAAATTGGGAATTGTATTTCAACCCAGAACAAGAAATGTGCTTGAACGGACACTAAATAACTCGCCCAGCTACAGCACTAACGACAGATTTAGCTGGATATGAATTTGAGGCCTAGTATTTAGGCGCTGGGTGACAGGTATGGGTTTAGTGACAGAATTAGACTTGGAAATGCACAGTAGCGGGTGTGTGAAGTTATTCTGAATGACCCTATGTGCACCTTGAATATTATATACCCTTTTAGGGATAGATTTCAAATAGCTCTGATACAGCAGAAACCACTAAATTTTTAAATTGCTAAATTGGGAATTGTATTTCAACCCAGAACAAAAAATGTGCTTTGACGGACACTAAATAACTTTCCCAGCCACAACAGGACAGCGGTAACGAGAGATTTAGCGGGATATAAATTTGAGGCCTAGTATTTAGGCGCTGGGTGACCGGTATGGATTTAGTGACAGAATTAGACTGGGATATGGCCAAAAAATAACCACACTATTGCTGGTTAAATGCACTTGGTGATGGGCGCAGCTTGCCCCTGATGTAGTATATGGCCAAAAAATGAACAGACTATTGCTGGTTAAATGCACTTGGTGTCACAGCTTGACCAACCACACTACTGAGGGTTAAATGCACTTGGTGACGGGCGCAGCTTGCCCCTGATGTAGTATATGGCCAAAAAATGAACAGACTATTGCTGGTTAAATGCACTTGGTGACGGGCGCAGCTTGCCCCTGATTTAGTATATGGCCAAAAAATGAACAGACTATTGCTGGTTAAATGCACTTGGTGTGATAGCTTGACCAACCACACTACTGAGGGTTAAATGCACTTGGTGACGGGCGCAGCTTGCCCCTGATGTAGTATATGGCCAAAAAATAAACAGACTATTGCTGGTTAAATGCACTTGGTGTGACAGCTTCACCCTGATGTAGGCTTTAGCCAAAAAACAAACGCACCATTGAGGGTTAAATGCACTTGGTGACAGGCGCAGCTTGCCCCTGATGTAGTATATGGCCAAAAAATAAACAGACTATTGCTGGTTAAATGCACTTGGTGTGACAGCTTCACCCTGATGTAGGCTTTAGCCAAAAAACAACCACACCATTGAGGGTTAAATGCACTTGGTCGCAGCTTGTGCTGGCGCACCACAAGACACAAAATGGCCGCCGATCACCCCAGAAAAATGTGACTGACAAACGGTCTGGGCAGCCTAAAAACAGTGAGCAATTGAGGATCAGCAGCTCAATGATCCACAGCTGCAGATCGATCAGTTAATCAAGTCCTTTGGAGGAGTTAATCTGCCTAATCTCGCCCTACTGTCGCAGCCGCAACCTCTCCCTACGCTAATCAGAGCAGAGTGACGGGCGGCGCTATGTGACTCCAGCTTAAATAGAGGCTGGGTCACATGGTGCTCTGGCCAATCACAGCCATGCCAATAGTAGGCATGGCTGTGATGGCCTCTTGGGGCAAGTAGTATGACGCTTGTTGATTGGCTGCTTTGCAGCCTTTCAAAAAGCGCCAAGAAAGCGTCACAAAAGCGCGAAGAAAGCGACGAACACCGAACCCGAACCCGGACTTTTACGAAAATGTCCGGGTTCGGGTCCGTGTCACGGACACCCCAAAATTCGGTACGAACCCGAACTATACAGTTCGAGTTCGCTCATCCCTAATTACTACCCCTTCAAACAGTATCGAACCAGGATCTTCTGTATCACCCCCCTAGGAAAGCTACGAGACAAAGCATCAGCCATGACGTTTTTAACCCCAGGCGATAGGTGACAATGAAATTAAATCTGGTAAAAAAACAACGACCATCTGGCCTGACTTGGGTTCAGTCGCTTAGTCGACTCCACGTAAGCCAGATTTTTGTGATCACTAAGCATAGTATAGGATGAATTGCTCTTTCAAACCAATGATGCCATTCCTCAAAAGTCAACTTAAAGACCAGCAATTCTCTATTACCCACATCATAATTCCTCTGCAGCCGAGAGTTTCCTAGAGAAGAATGCACATGGGCGCCATTTACTAGGTGAAGGACCCTGTGACAAAACTGCTCCTACCCCTACCTCAAATGCGTCAACTTCCACAATGAATGGCAACATCCGGTTGCACCAGTATAGGAGCAGAAGCAAAACATTCCTTCACCATTGAAAAGGCTTGTAATGCCTCATCAGACCAGACTGAGACATCCGAACCTTACCTAGTCATGTCCGTTTAAGGTTTAACCACAGTCGAGTAGTTCAAAATTAATTTATGGTAGTAGTTGGTGAACCCCAAAAACTGCATAAGCACTTTCAGATTTTCGGGTCGATCCCAGTCCAACCCAGCATGGACCTTCTCTGGATCTATACGAAAAACCTGAATATGAGAGTAACTAACCCAGGAATTGCACTTCCTGAACTGCAAATACACACTTCTCCAACTTAGCATACAATTTATTCTCTCTTAGGATCTGTAACACCTGTCTCACGTGATTCTGATGAGTCTCCATGTCTGGAGAATGAATTAGTATGTCATCCAGGTACACAACAACAAACCTCCCCACCAGATGATGAAAGACACCATTAGCAAGATGCTGGAAAACCGCAGGAGCATTAGTTAACCCAAACGGCATGACCAGATTCTCAAAATGACCCTCTGGTGTATTAAACGCCGTCTTCCATTCATAGCCTTCATTGATCCTGACCAGAATTTATGCCCCCCTTAAGTCCAACTTGGAGAACACCTTGGCACCAACAATGTGATTAAACAAGTCAGGAATTAAAGGAAGGAAGTATGGATCACGGACCGTAAACCGATTAAGCTTGCGGAAGTCCAGACATGGCCTAAGAGTTCAGTCTTTCTTCTTCACAAAGAAAAACCCTGCTGCTAGTGGGGATTTGGAAGGTCTAATATGTCCCTTAGCCAAACTTTCGGCAATATATTCCTGCATGGCCGCGCTTTCGGATTTAGAAAGGTTATATAACCTAAATTTGGGCAACTTTGCTCCGGGAATAAGATTGATAGGACAACCATATTCCCGATGTGGGGGTAAAATCTTGGCAACCACTCTCAGAAAATACATCATAAAAATCAGAAATGAAGGTGGGTACAGCTTTAGTGGTTAAGCCAGAAAGAGATGTATTAAGTTGTCCATGCAATAATCACTCTAATCGAGAATCTGTCTCGCTTGTCAGTCAACGGTAGGATTATGTTTGCTTAACCAAGTTAAACCCAGAACCAACAGAGCAGGCAGACCCTCCAGCACAAAACACGAAATGGATTCCTGATGAAAATCACCTACCCCTAAACAGATGTCCTGCCCCATCTGCGACAAACATGTCTAAGTAAGTGGTGCGGAGTCAATTGCAAACACCGAAATATTTTTTCCTAATGCACTTGTTGTTAACCCATTCATACGGACGAACTGACCATCAACTAGGTTAACCCCTGCCCCACTGTCAATAAACACCTCAATTCACACAGTCTTGGACTCTAGCGCCACCTCGGCAGACAGGAGAAATCGGGAACTACCCGTATATGATAAAAGTAAGTTCTGACTCCCCACCCACACCACCAAGAGTAAGATGAGGATGAAATTTGTTTTTGTTTTCACCTTGACTCTGAACGTATGGACAAATATTAACAAAATGTCCCCTTTTTCCGCAGGAAAAACATACTCCCTTCTGATGACTAGAACTAAAGCAGGCCCAGGGGTAGCTCCCCCTAACTGCATAGGTTCGTCAGACATAAATTCAGGAGCCTCTCCACCCAAAGTGTCAGAGGAAGCCTCCACATTATATGATGATTTGTCCAGTAGTGATGGACAACCATCGGCTGGGACGGTTCGCGGACGCGATCAAATGTTCGCGAACCACAATTTTGCGGCTGGCCTCATTCACTTTAATGGCAGGTGAACCTGGAAAACCTTCAGGTCATATTTGAAGCCACAAAATATTTACTAGAAGTGCATAAATAGTCTCAAAACATGGACAGTGACATACTAGAGGGGGGTCAATGACTAAAATGCATATTTCTTTGAGGGATATTTTTTTATCAGGGGCCATTTTTATGCATATTAAAGGGAAATTCTCAAAAATGTGCCCTGCGAGAGCCTAGAAATTTTTTATTTTAGGCCATGGTAGAATGGGCCCTAAAAATTAGGCATTTACCTGAAATAAAAGGACAAGTGATTATGTGTCTCAAGGTACATTATACGGTCAATGGATAAAAATTTTACTGTAGCCCACTTGAGTACAGGCCCCGAACATTAGGCATTCACCGTACAGAAAAGAACAAGTGATTATGTGGCTGGAGGTACATTAGGCGGTCACCGTATAACAATTTTACTGTTGGCCAGTTAGATTACAGGCCCCAAACATTAGGCATTCACCGGACAGAAAAGATCAAGTGATTATGTGGCCGGAGGTACTTTAGGCGGTCACCGTATAACAATTTTACTGTTGGCCAGTTAGATTATAGGCCCCAAACATTAGGCATTCCCCGGACAGAAAAGATCAAGTGATTATGTGGCTGGAGGTATATTAGACGGTCAGTGGATAACAATATTACTGCAGGCCAGTGAATTACAGGACCCAAACATTAGGCATTCACTAGACAGAAAATATCAAGTGATTATGTGGCTGGAGGAATATTAGACGGTCAGTGGAAAACTATTTTATTGCAGGCCAGTGGAGTACAGGCCCCAAACATTAGGCATTCACTGTACAGAAAATAACAAGTGATTATGTGACTTGGGGTACATTAGGCGGTCACCATATAACAATTTTAGCGTTGACCAGTTAGATTACAGGCCCCCAAAATTATGCATTCACCGTACAGAAAAGATCAAGTGATTATGTGGCTGGAGGTATATTAGACGGTCATCGGATATCAATTTTACTGCAGGCCAGTACAAGCCCCAAACATTGGGCATTCCCTGGACAGAAAAGACCTTTTATGCCGCTGTATTTACATAAGACAGTGACTATTCTTTGTTCTGGGTCGTGGCGAATATGTGTGGGCTGGCATGAGGAAATTCAATTAAACGTGGTCATCATAGGTGTTGAATTCCTTCAAGAGCCATGCCTCAATCATTTTTAGAAATGTGAGGTAGTCCAGACTGGCGCTTATCGGTCATGATCACCCCTACTGCGCTGAACGTCCTTTCGGACAGGACACTCGACGCGGGGCAAGCTAAGAGTTCCATGGCAAATTGTGCAAGCTCTGGCCACAGGTCAAGCCTGCACCCCAGAAGTCAAGGGGTTCCTCGCTTCTCAGAGCGTCCACATCGGCCGTTAACCTGATGTAGTCGGACACCTGTCGGTCTAGGCATTCCCTGAGGCTGGATACGGAGGGCGGCTCTCGATGGGTTTGTTGCAAGAATGATCTCATATCCGAAGTGTCCAACACATCTTCAAACCACCCTCTTCTTGCAGGCTCGATAGGATTGGTACCCGCACCTGTTTCGCTGTGGGTAAAAATTCCTCTGCCAGTGCCCGCAACAGCAGAATGCAGCATCTCTCGCAGCAAGGCCTGGAAATGCTGCATTCTGACAGCCCTCTGTGATGCTGGTAACATGTCCCCATTTTGTGTTTGTACCTGGGGTCTAAGTATGTTGCCACTCAGTCCCTCTTCAAACACTGGAGCATGAAGGCTCCCATTTGCACTAAATTGAAAGCAGTGGAGCGCCCTGACTCCTGTTCATCACCCAGGAGAATGTCGTCCTCGGTTTCCTCCCCCAGCCACGGACAACACTAGGGATCTCCAAAAAGTTTAAAGCCTGCTCTTCTTGCTCCTCCTCCTTCCCCCAGTCACCATCCTCCTCTGACTCCTCTTCAGACTCCTGCTGACTTGTCTCAGATGGAGTAGGCCCCCTGGGAATTCATTCAGCATTGTGACTTCGTCATCTTCTAGCTCCTGCTCCCTGACGGCTTGATCAATGACACGATGCAATGCACGCTCCAGAAAGAAGGCGTAAGGTACGATGTCACTGATGGTGCCCTGGCTGTGACTGACCAGTTTGGTGATCTCATCTAATGACAATTGCCTAATAGTTTGATTTATTTTGATTCCTTATCAAACAGGTTTTCAACATATTGCTTCTAGAATTAGTGACTTTTAAAAATACCTTTAATTGTGATTGTGCGGGTATAGGTATGTATATACCAACAAGTGTACTACAGTTCAAAGAAAATTTATATATACATTTCTTTTGATCGGGGAGTAGTAGCCCCTATACTTTAAACATTCGCTGGTGACACATTACTGTCTATAGGCTTAACGGTTTGAGGAAGACGCCAAAAGAAGGCGGCAGGGTCTGAGAGCGGGCAGGGCAGACTAACGCTCACCCTGTTAGCCCTAATATCTGCTCAGCCCAGGGTCGCCCCCTGATGGTGGGGGTTCCCTGTCCCCGAACCTAAGACTATTTGATCCCTAGATCACCCTAGCCAGGGATGAAAATTAGATACAGCAAAACGGTTAAAAAAGCGATAAATCGTCAGTGGAAGGTGGCCCAAAAATCTGAAAACCGATCCTTGAATTTACAATTACAACAAGAGAGGAGGAGGTGGTCCAGATTATTGGATAATCACCAATCCTATCTCATAGATGGTACATACGTTTTTAATATACACATGTAAGTATACAGACCTCGACGCGTTTCACCTGAAACAAGGCAGGTTCATCAGGAGGTAGGTAGACATTTGGACATAGTCCAAACATGATATAGATGTGAACAATCAATGATACCAAGGCGATAACAAAGAAGAGCAATACTTAGCTAGAGATGTCACAAAAAGGGGAGGCGGAGGCTAAAGGATTACCAAGTGGCAAAGGATATGCATCCCATCAAAAGATACATGGTGGTGATGCCGGCCAAAAACGTCCCCCTGGTACGACTAAGTTCAGGAAGTGTGCCATGCACGGCACGTGTGTCATTTTGCCTTGTTTCAGCGAGCTCAGCAGATTGGCACTGTTGTCGCACACAACTTTACCAACTGTCAAAATGAGCAGGGTTAGCCACTGATCGGCCTGTGACCGCAGAGCTGAAAGCAATGCAGAACCGGTGTGGCTCTTGGCTTCCAGGCATAACAGCCGCAGCACAGCATGGCAACGTCTCACCTGGCACATCGAATAGGTTCTGGGGAGCTTGAGGAGTGCAGCGGAAGAGGCGGTAGCAGTGGAAAAGGAAGAGTCAGCCGAGGAGGAGATGGAGGATGGAGTAGGAGGAGGAGGAGACGAGGAAGAGGCAGGCTTGCATGCAATCCGTGGCGGTAACACCAAATCCACATGGGTGCCACGGGTTGCATGCTTGACAGCCGTCAGAAGGTTCATCCAGTGGCAGTAAAAGTTATGTACCTTCCCTGCCCGAGTTTGCTAGACCACGTGTCTGTGGTCAGATGTATCTTGGCACCGACACTGTGTGCCAGAGATACATTCACTTGCCGCTGAACATTTTTTTCTAAAGGCCTCCGAGTCCACCAGTTTATATGGCAGTAGTTGGCGGGCTAGCAGTTCCGACAAGCCAGCAGTCAGCCATTGGGCAGGAGGGTTATCCGGCAAAATCAACTTTTTACGCTCAAACATTTGGGCCACGGAAGCCTACCTTTTGCGAGATGAATGTGACAATGGCACAGTGAAAGGTGGAGTGGAGGACAAATGGGAGGAGAGAAAAGAAGAAGAGGCAGGACGTGTAGCGCCAGGAGTGTGGCTTTGTGGGTTCTGACAGTGTTGCTCCCACTGGGCTTGGTGATGGGAGGCCAGGTTCCTTCTTAAGGCGGTCATCCCTAGGTGAGTGTTGGGCTTACTGCAACTTATGCGTTGACAGCACCGGCTGCAGATGGTAACACTATTGTCAGCAGCTGACACGTTAAAAAAAGCCCACACTGCAGAGCTATGTGATGGTTTCCTAGGAGCACCAGATGTGACTGTGCATGAACAATAACCCCAAAAAACTGATCCTTTCTGTGGATGGGACCATACAGGCCCTACAGCTACTAAACAGACAGGATCCGTTGTGCGTCTAATTTTTCCTTACTTCTGACAGATCAGAAGAAGGGTCAAATAAATTATGACGTCAGCCAGGCCGAAAGGCAAAATAGTGGCCCAGTCATGAAGTGGGGAGGGTGGGAACAGCATGAGAAGTCCACAGAGTGGCCCTATGACATAGTGGTGAGGTGGACGCAGCATGAGCATGCCACAGAGTCGCACAAAGAGTGTGGAGGTGGTTGCAGCAGCATCAGGAGGAGACCACAGAGTGGCACAATGACAGTGTGGAGGTGGCAGCAGCATAAGGAGGCCACAGAGTGGCAAGGTGACAGTGTGGATGTGGGTGGCAATTCCATTACCCACTGAAGATGGTGGGTGAAAGAAGGAGCACTTGGCATCAGATGTGTGGCATCAGGTGGATGACAGCATCAGAATAGTAGCTGAGGCAGGTAGCCAGAAGAAACCTGTCTCTTTTGTCAAAGTGTTGGTGTGGCACCATGGATGATCTAGTCTGATGCGTCAGCCATTGGTGGGTGGAAATCCTGGCTGATCCATGCCTGATTCATCTTAACAAAGGTCAGTCTCTCCACAATTTGGGTGGACAGGCGAGTTCTTCTTGGGGTAACTATGGCCCCCACCGCACTAAACATCCTCTCTGATGCCACACTACTGGCTGGGCAGGACAGCTTTTCCAGGGCAAACTCAGCCAGTTGCGGCCACAAATCCAGTTTGGCTGCCCAGTAATCCAGCAGATCTTCAGTGACGGCTTGCAGGATGCACTCCAAGTATGCTATCACCTGCTGGTTCAGATTTTGCTCCAGGTCTAGATGCTGCTGCTGGTGAGTAGTTTCTTCACTAAGCGGCTGAAGAAAACTACTCACCAGCGACTCTAGCTTTAGGCTGCTGCTGATGGAGCTGGTACTGCTCCTGCCACCCCACCTCTCCCCAGCAGCCATAGCAGTGGAACGTGAGCGCAGAGGGCCCCCCGGTCAGACCTGCTAGAGGATGGATGATGGTGCACATAGCAGGCAGCGGCCAAATGACTACATAGGATGTCTCTATAGTAGTTCAGTTTGTCCTCCCTCTCAGCAGGTGTAAAAATGGCCCCCATTTTGGACTGGTAGCGAAGGTCGAAAAAGGTGGAAAGCCAGAAATCATCCCTCTGCCAAATGCTGACGATTTGGCTGTCACTACGCAAGCAATAGAGCATGCATCAGGCCATTTGGGCAAGTGACTCATAGGGACTCCCTGCCTCCATCTCCACTGCATACTGCCACAGTGTGTCTGCCTCGTCTTCCTCATCGCCCTGTAGCTCCTCTGCGTGCTCCTGCTTCTCCTCTCCTGTCACCTGCTCAGCCCCCACAGGGCTCATGTGGCCGTGAGATATAGGCGCAACGTCTCCAGTCCCCTGACCAGCCAGATTTACCAGCATCTGTTCCAGGACATGAAGCAGTGGAATGACATCGTTCATTACGTAGTCAACTGACAAATAACGTGGCCTCTTCAAAGGGCCTGACCAAACGGCAGGTGTCACGCATGAGCTGCCACTGGCTGACATCGAAGTTACACAGGGGAGTACTCCTGTCCACTTGGATCATCAGCAAATCGTTTATGGCTAGAGATGAACGAATCAAAGCTCACAAAGTGGAATTTATTCCGAATTTCAGGAAAAATTTGATTCGTAATGAATGCAAATTTCCTCACGCTTCGTGGTAACGAATAGTATTTTTCCTAAAATGGCTGCTGAACGTGTGAGGACATGGAGAAAGGAAGTCTGGGAAGGCGGGGTCACCCAGACTGACATGCATGCTTCCAATCAGCAGCCAGTCCTGTGATGTCACAGCTCTATAAATACAGCAGCCATCTTAGAGTCAGACATTTTCCTACATTCTGAGTGCAGGGACAGACGTGAGAAGGCGCTAGGGACAGCAATTTCAAAAACCTCATTGTGAAAAAAGGGAAAGGATAGGGAGGAATCATTTCACAGCATCTTAGTGCAGGGAGAGATGTCAGAAGGCGCTAGGGACAGTTCTAGAAAAGTGATTTACAAGTGCAGGGAAAGATTATTTGTGAATCCAAATACCCATTATACAGCTCTGTTATTCCAGCAATTTTTTCTTGTTATTAAGGGGCAAGTGCTATGTTGAAAAGCCTTTTGTGGCCTATTTTAGTACAAAAAGAAAAATATATATGCACTTCACTGTTGTAGTTATATATGTTGAAAGCGTTTAGTAGCCTATTTCAGTAAATACTTACTAACAAGGACCCTATCTGGGAAGGATTTGTTTATTACTTAAACACTATTGCCTACTCGGCTATCCAACCACTCTTGTCCCAGACCAATAAAACGTAACCTTTACTTAATCATGTTTAAAAAACAAAAAAATATATATTGTGAGCTACCTGTAGGGTTAAAAAACACTGTACCCCATGTGGCTTACTGTATATAAAGAGTCACTGGGTGTATGAATTGGCGGGAGTGCACTAGCACCGCTCAGTCATACATCATATTCCCAGTTGTATAAACAGGTTCAAAAAATGCCTGATAACTGCTTGGCCCCCATGTCTGGGGAATAACACACCAAGGTTGGATGAACTTAAAAGTATCATATATTGTGGTATCAGGCACACAAAAGCACTGTAAGATCACAATGGGGTCAGCAAGTAAAAAAAACTAACATCCGCCCCCCAACATGTTTCGCCAGCTAATCTGGCTTCATCAGGGGTATCGGGCAGACTTGAGTATCTGACGCTGGTGGAGGAATTTTAACCTCTCAGCTCTCATTTCCTGTGTGGCTAATGCACCAATCCGCAAACTGTTTGGATCGTGTTAGTTACTTGTAACCTATCATTGCACACATTGTTGCAAAGACAGGTTCTGTGGCGTCACTTAGGAGGAGGGACTAGGATGACCCGATGTGCAGAGAGGACAGCCGCACACACTTACCTTTCTTGCAGGTCCCATATATCGTTCTGCGCATGCGTTGGATCTTAGGCAGGAAAAACAAAACACATCTTTGTGCGCTGTGCCGTTCCCCGCATTAGCCTCTCTTCCAATCGTACTGATTTCTTGCGCATGCGCCAGGACTTGAGAAGGGAGAGGCACAGTATTCCTTAGATGCATAGATGCATGCAGATGAGATGGAACTGCTCAAGGTGAGAGGCGGAGTGACGGGTGGTTGAGAGAGGGCAAGGAGGACAGCAGTGGTTGACGTGGCTGAAGATGCTGGACCAGGAGGAGGATGGTGGCTTTGAGCTTGTGTGCTGCTTCTACTCATCATGTGTGTATCCCATAGGAGTTTGTGATGTGCGATCATGTGCCTTTGCAAAGCAGTTGTACCTAGGCGGGTGTTGGATTTCCCACGACTCAGTTTCTTTTGGCACAGGTTGCAAATGGCATTGCTGTTGTCAGAGGCACACACACAAAAAAAATGCCACACTGCTGAGCTTTGCAATGACGGCATTCTGGTGGTGGCAACAGCATGCGTTGATTGGTGTGCTGTCTGGCTGACCCCGGGTGCCGATACATGCTGTCTGACTGTGCCACTAGCTCCTTGCGACGACCTCCCCCTGCTTCCAACTCGTCTCCTTCTTCTCTCTGTCTCCCCTTCTGAACTTTCCCCCTCTTTTTCTTCTCTTCGAGCAGGCACCCACGTGGCATCCACAGACACATCGTCATCATCAACCGCTTCACTTGTATCTGACACCTCAGCAAAGGAAGCAGCAGCGGATACAACATCATCATCATCATCACACTGTACGTCCATGTGTGTAATGCTGCCTGACTGAGACATATCCCTGTTATCTACATCCCCTGGCAATAATGGTTGCGCATCACTAATTTCATCCAACTGATGTGTAAATAACTCCTCTGAGGGATCAAGTGAAGAGGCTGTGGTGGCTGTGGCGGTAGTGGTGGTGGTGGCGGCGGACGGGAGAGTGGTGACCAAAGCTGAGCTGGAGGAGGATGGTGCGTCAAGGTTCTTAGCGGAAGCTGTTGAAGATTGGGTGTCCTGTGTAAGCCAGTCAACTATTTTCTCTGAATTTTTGGGGTTCAGGGTACGTGGCCTCTGAACACTGGGCATTATTCCAGGGCCAGTGGAAATCACAGCACCATGAACACGATGGCCCCTGCCTCTGCCTGTCATTTTTTATTAGATAAGTGTTACTATGCATACAAGGTACTGTGCCACTCTATATAAGTGGTGGGCAATGGGCACAGTACAGTCTGTGCGGGTATTTGGGTGAATGACACCCTGTAACGGTATGAGTGCAGGCCAAACCAGCCACTAGCCTGTGGACACAATACAGTATGTGTGGGCGCCTGACACACACGGGCTTGCAAATGTGATTAGATCACAGTTAAATTTAAAATAGATTTTTTTTTCTGAAAGGTATTTGGGTGAATGACACCCTGTAACGGTATGAGTGCAGACCTAGCCAGCTACTAGCCAGTGGCCACAATACAGTATGTGTGGGCGCCTGACACACACGGGCTTGCAAATGTGATTAGACCACAGAAAAATATTAAATAGAATTTTTTTTTATCTGCAAGGTATTTTCTGTCACACCCTGTATGAATGGTGTGCACTGTGCACACAGTGCTGTCTATGACTGAGCCTGCAGCCTCTCACACACGGGCAGCCAGGCAACTGCAATATATATATATGAAAAATATACCATTGTTTCCATTTCGAGGAGACTTCAATTGCGGGGCCCATATACCCCAAAGGGACAGTCCCACTGTATATAAATCATTTGACTGGAGGGACATCCAGTAAGAGGACTTTTCTTTCTCCAAACTATTCAGAGGACATTGTTTGTTAGAGTATTAGTTTTAGACATTTTTACAGCAAGTCTTTTATTAATCCAGATTTTAATGATATATTGTATGAGTGTAATAACATGTATGAGATATAATTGTTTTTTAATGTCGTATACCTTGTATCAATTGAGTGCCCAGTATTTTTTTAACCATTCATTAACCACATTAGAGGAAGGGTGATTCCTCTTTACTGAGAGCACCTCCTCTGTGAATTGTGCCATTCCTGTGCGTCACTTACTTTGCATATTTTGATTACTAATTCACCCCGGTGACAGCACGGACTGAGCACAAGCATGGATATATGGAACCACATAGAATCAAAAAAAACAAAAAGTTGAAAATTCCTTTTTGAAGATGCCAGTAGTGGAGATCATGTAGAGGATATATGTATTGGGATAGTTTTTAGAGAATTAGAAGGTTTGTTGATCCGACAACTAAAACAAAGATGGGAAATAAAAACCCTAAAGAGGTGAAATGAATTGGATCCCTGAAGGGTTACTACATACAAAAACCCCGTCCCAGGATTTGTGCAGCCCGGATTTTGATCGGGAATGGGACAATTTATTACAAGAGCAATCTATAGCCATAACCAACCTGATTATTACAAGGCGCTGCGCAATCATGGAAGAAACTACGCCAAAAATTGTAGAAATAAAATTAATAACCGATAAATTCCCCAAAAATGAAGAAATTTATATACTGCAAAATAGGTTATACAATAACTTAGACAAAATTGAACTGGAAATAATGGATAAAAAAATAAAAAAATTCTTCTTCCACAAAAAAGAAAGAAAGGAAAGGAGAGACCAAAACGTAGAAAAAGTAATGGTAGAAGGCAAGGAAGACACTCAAATAGGCACGAGCACAGCGGTAAAGGGAAAAGAAAATAAGGACTTAAGTAAACACTCCAATTTCAATATTCCTATACACAATAGATTTTAAGTTTTTGAGGAAAGGGAGTCTTTTTTAGACCGGACTCCCCCACATCACTATATATGCACGAGAAACACATCACCTCCGAGGAGAACACAAAGGGCACATCACAATTCACCAGCAGATCACCATTACAATTTGAGGGACAGACCTCAATCACACTGGACACAGCAGGATTTAAGGACACCGAGAACAGGGAGACAACACCACCCACACCCCAATCCACACAATCCCAATGCACAATCGAGAAGATATCACGAGGAAGGAAGGGTAGGACAAGGAGAGGAAGGGCAAAGAGAGCGACACTATCACAGATAAACGACATACGAGTGAGCAATGATGCCATTATAAATTTAAGCTCTACTATTCTAACAGAGGTCCAAAGTCAACTTTTAAATAAAGGCCTTAAATTTGCCCCAACTGAAAAATTAAATAAATTCAAAACCTTTATTGGGGTAGAAAAGTTCATAAGACGCTTGTGTTTTAAAAAATATTTTACAAAAAATCCCATTGCAAGGGAACAAGAAAGTAGAACAGTCAGTGAGATATACACACACACAAACCTAAAAAATTGTTCTAAAAAATATCCAAGGAACGAAGTAAGCCAAGAAATGGTGACTTTTAGGGAAAATGTGGTGAGCGAAATACGCAAGATAAAAGATACCAACAAATACAAGCGCCAAAATTTAACAAAAGGAGAAATTGTCATTCTGAAACAGCTGCAAAAAGACAATAATATTATTATCCGCTGATAAAGGGGGGTCGATAGTAATACAAAATGTGGAACATTATAACTCTGAATGCCTTAGACAGCTGTCAGATATGAACACATATCAAAAACTTTCAAAGGACCCCACTAGAGAGTTCTATGTAGAACTGATTAATCTTTATGAAGATGGCAAACTGAAGGGCATTTTAAAAGATGACGAATATAACTTTATTTTCAATAAACACCTGAGGATCCCAGTTTTTTATTGCATACCAAAGATCCACAAGGATAGGAACAATCCACAAGGGCGCCCAATAGTGTCAGGGATAGATTCATTAACATGTAGCCTGTCACAGTATATCGACACCTTATTACAACCACAAGTCAAAAAAATTCCCTCTTACACGAAAGACTCAACAGAGGCAATTAAAACTGTTGAAAATATAGCATTTGAGGAAGGCTGGTGGATGGGTACATTGGACTTACAATCACTGTACACGATTATAAAGCATGAACAGGGCAAAGAAGCAGTGAACGCCCAACTAAGAAAAGAAGGTAATTTGAAGGACGAACAAATAGATTTTTATATAAAAAGGGATTGATTTTATATTAACGCACAATAATTTTTATTATGAAGGCGGTTTTTATTTACAGACCCAGGGCACGGCGATGGGCACCTGGTTCGCCCCCAAGTTATGCCAACCTTTTTATGGCGCATTGGGAAGACATAGTCATTGCCCCCCGACTGGGGACGGACCTGGTTTTCTGGAAAAGATATATAGACGACGTGTTTTTTATTTGGAAATCGGGTAAAAGTAGTTTGGAGGATTTTTTACAGAATATTAATATAAATGATTTTAACCTCAAATTCACCCACAGCATTAGCAAAGAGACCCTAGAATTTTTAGATCTAAAAATTTATGTAGAGGACAAGACACTAAAAAATTGCACATACATTAAACCCACAACTCGAAACAGCTATATTTTGTACAGTAGCTGCCACCTACCTAATTGGTTGATGAATATCCCACAGGGGCAGTTTCGGAGAATAAAGCGTAACTGCACTGTGGAGGAACAATTTGAGAAGGAGGCGACAACAATGATGGAAGCTTTTAGGAGTACCCTGAGTAATTAATTAAGGGATCCCTTGACAAAGTAAGATGGATGCAAAGGAAAGATTTTTTTTAAACTAAAAAGGTGGAAGATAAAGAGGCCAAAAACGATCAAATGCGAATTATACTCCCATTTAATAAGGAGTATAGAAAAATTCAGGAATAATACGTAAACACTGGCATATTCTAAAGAAAGAAAAAATAATAGGTCCACTGATCCCAATTAATCCACGCATCACCTTTCCGAAAGCACCTAATTTGGCGAATATTGTGGCACCAACAATTGAAAAGAGAAAAAGCTCACCTTCCGTACAAAATTGGATCCACATGGAGGGATTCTACAGGTGTGGGCAATGTGGAAATTGCAAAATCACCACTTTCCCACGTAAGACAGAAGAATTGATATCATCAGTAAATCAATATAAACATGTGATAAAGGATTTTTTAGAACAAACACAGAAAAAAACTAAGATGAAAACATCCTGCACGATAGGATATGGAAAAGTGCGGATGTCCCTGGCCATATCATTAAAGAAAACCACAGAAATGCACTTTGCAAAGTAGATGCAAGCATTATATATGGACTAAGCCCTCATTCTGATATGATAATATCTGAGACACTTAGCCAATATATTTTGATCAAAATACATCTGAGCCCGCCTACCAAGCGTCAAGGTAGTCTCAGGTCAGGTGGGTCCTACGCTAAACCTACCTAAGCCATGGGGCTTCTATGTGCAGGAGCGAAGATGCTGCACATATGGTGTGCTGCTCCTAGTCACCTCCATGTGCATCAAGCAACCAATGGGAGGAGGAGCAAGCACAGCCATATGTACCACCTAATTAAGGTGCTCTATTGGATAGGGGAGGGGGAAAAAGAGCAGAGGAATGCTACTCCCAAGATAATAGGTGCGCGTTCACACTTGAAGGTGCCACTCCCTCAAGCTCCTGCACATAGAAGCCCAATGGCTTTAGTTTTTTTATCACGCATGTGAAAAACGCATTAAAACGCATTGCACCTGCATGGAAAAAACTGAACAACTGAATGCAATCGCATACAAAACTGACTGAACTTGCTTGCAAAATGGTGCGAGAGTCACTGAATGCACCCTGAACGCATCCGGACCTAATCCATCACGCTCGTGTGAAAGAGGCCTAAGTGTGACGCCTGTCATCTGCATGTCATATGGTATTTTTTCACTACCACAGCAGACTACCTATGCATGTTACTGCAAGGCACAGTGTTTTACATAACTATAAAGGCTCTCTGCATCCAGGAAATAGCCATTTTTTTACGTAACTCGCCGTGAATAAATTTGAGTCTAACCAAATTTTCTCCCAAAAATTCGGCGAAGCGGCGAATCAAATTTCTGAAAAATTTGCTCATCTCTATTTATGGCCTCTCTCTGTTCATACAGTCAGTCCAACAGATGGGGTGGAAACGTTGCATATCAGCCTATGTTTGGGGATGCCGTTCTGCCGCTGCAGCTCTAGGAGGGTCTGCTTTGCGGTGTACGAATGACTGAAGTGCATGCAAAGTTTCCTGGACATTTTTAGGTCTTGGAGATGGGTGCAAGACTTCAGGAACCACTTAACAACCAGATTAAGCACGTGTGCCATGCAGGGTGTATGGCTCAGCCCCCCTTGACGCAGCGCCAACACCATGTTCTTCCCTTTGTCGGTCACCATGGTTCCAATTTTGAGTTGTCGCAGAGAAAGCCAGGATTTGATTTCTTGCTGACGGACACAGATCAGTTCCTCCCCTGTGTGACTCCATTCACCCAGTCAAACCAGGTGCAGAACAGCGTGACACCGCCGTGGCCTGCACATGTGGTATGCTGAAGGGGCATTGTGAATTGTCCCTGCAGTGGAGGCTGAGGACACGGTGGAGGATGAGAAGGCAGAAGCGGACATTGTTGCTGGACCAACGGCGTGAGAACGTGGAGGTGGAAGCTGCAACGCCTGGCCAAGTTGCTGGGGTGGCTGTGCAGGAACCACATTCACCCAGTGGGCCGTAAAGGACATGTATTGTCCCTGAACATAGTTGCAGCTCCACATGTCGGCGATTCAGTGAACTTTGGCAGACATCAACAGGCTCAAGGACTGGCCCACCTTCTGTTCTATCTGTGTGTGCTGGGTTGGTACTGCCTTTTTGGCAAAGAAATGACGGCTTGGGACTCTCCACCTCGGCTCAGCACAAGCCATCAGTTCTCTAAAAGGTGCAGAGTCCACCACTTGGAAGGGAGGGACTGCAGCACCAGCAATTTGGACAGGGGCATGTTCAGCTTCTGCACAGTTGGATTGCACTCATACTATTGTCTCTTGGCAATCGCTTGTGATCGATTGCTGACGGAATGACTGACGAGGAAGAGGAGCATCAGGACTGCCTGAAATCGGGTGCATGCCACTGGCTGATGCAGTGGTTGCTGTGACAGGCTGGACCATCATATCGGAGTCACGATTCTCCCAGGCCACTTTATGTTGACTCAGGGCCGTAGTGCCAAAATTGGCACCCTGGCCACGCTTCACCTTCTGCCCACAGATTCTACATATGGCCAGGTTCACCTTCTCCAGCGGCTTAACAAAAAAACTGCCACACCGCCGAGTAGGTGATTTTACCCCCAACACTACGCACTGACTGCTACCGCCGCTGCCTCTGTGAACCCGTGCACCGCTACTTCCCGGGCAGGTAGGCTCCAGGGAAGCGGGTGGTCTACCCCTGGGCATGTTTGGCTCACGACCTCCTACTGCTGCCATCCTGCTGTCTCATGGCCACGCTAGCGACTTGATGGCTCCGCTGCTGTCTCCCGATGATGAAGCCTCTTTGTCACCCGGCTCTAAAGTGTGATCAGCTACATCAACATCATCGAGTACTGTCTGCACGTCACTGATGTCCTCCTCAACCGTCTTTGGGTCAGGAGCTTGACCACTAGCAACACCATCTCCCACTCCACTCTCATAACTACTTGCCCGTCTACCGGAGGAAGCGGCGGATGTCTCCTCCAGATATTGGCTGGGCAGTAGATGCTGACTGTCCTCTACTAGGTCATCCTTGCTGAAAAGTGGAGCCGAGCCTACGGCAGATAATACTTCTCGCGGTGAGGGAACTGAAAATGACAGAGGAAGGTTCAGGACAGGTGGGGGCACAGGGCCTGTTCCCGGGCCATGCCAACTAAGCGTTGTGTCAGACGAACGCACCGACTCTTGGCTGGGGGTGTCTGATGTCACTTGGGATGAAGTGGATGACCGAGTCAACCATTAAACAACCACTGGGTTGCTAGTCAAGACACGACCACTAGATGACACTCTGCTGCGACCTCTGCCTGAGCCAGAAACATTTAGGTCCCTGCCACTCCACTGTGCAGGGACACCCTAATAAAATACTCAGTAATTTTTTTTCTCTTCAGCACACAACGGCTAATATGCCTTTTTTTTAACCACTAATACATGCCAAAAAGGGCTGTAATTTTCTCACTTCACCACATAACGGCAAATACTTTTTTGTGCTACCAATACATACCAGAAAGGGCTTTAGAACATATAACTGAACTGAACTGGTAAATAGATCCTTATTTTATTCCACTTATACACGACACAAAAGGCTTTAAAACAGATAACTGCACCGTGGACCTGCAAATATATCTTTTGTTTTTCCACTAAAACACATCACAAAAGGCATTGTACTGAGCACCCGAGTATAATGGAAGTCAATGTAAGAACCCGAGTATTAATCAGGCACCCCCTGCTCTGAAGAGGGGAGGGTGCCTGGTTCATAGGAAAAGGTCAGAAATTGATGGAAACACCACCGAAATGGTTCGGGAACAGCATGGAGAGGATGTATCAATGCTTCTTGGACTCCCAGGCCACTGGGAACCATGTTGTCCGAGTAGTACGCCACTGTTACAGACTGACAATTATACGCACAAAACCCGGAAAAAAAAAACAATTTTAGAGAAAAAATTGTTAAACATTCTTTCCTGCATATTTACTTGTATATAAAGTGCAAGTGCTGCCAAAAATTACAAGGAACAACCTGTATATCACATAATGGAGGGCCTCATTCACATTGTGGTACAATAGTTCAGGTAGTGGAACTCCTACACTCATAAAGCCTATGCACTAAGTGAAAGGGCTGCCAAAAATTACAATGAACCTTTGGAGCAAGGGCCTGCTGATCTGACCATATAAAACATTAGGGGCGAGGGCCTGCTGCCGCATTGGTGACTCTAGATAACCTCTGGGCGATTGCACGTCTCCGTGACGGCGACGATCCATTCGGATGTCTGCCCTTTCAACTTTCGATGTTCTTTTCTGCGCCTACCATGGTAATCACGGGTAACGGGCAATCAGGGTTCGATGCCAGAGAGGGAGCCTGAGAAATGGCTACCACATCCAAGGGAGGTCAATGTCTGAAATCTGATTGGCTGTTGTTGCCTTGCCCCTTTTTTTCCTAATTGTGAACCATCCAGAGAGGGTGGGTCAAGTTACTCAAGCACAAGCATCCAAGGAAGGCAGCAGGCACTGGGCAATAAACCACTCCCGACTCGGGGAGGTAGTGACGATAAACAACAATACAAGTTAAGCCTAAGCGGCCCTGTTATTGGAATGAGTACACTTTCCGTTAACCGGGATCTATTGAAGGGCAAGTCTGGTGCCAGCAGCCAACTTGCTCCCGGCCTTCACAACGTTCACCCAGTGTGCCATCATGATGAGGATTGTGTTGACCAGACTCTTGGCTACTGAGACTGGACTTGTGGGTGAGGGTCTGCTGCCGCTTTGCTGACTCTAGATAACTTCTAGGCGATCGTATGTCCCCGAGACGGCGACGATCCTTTTGGATGTCTGCCCTATCAACTTTTGAGCAATTTTTCAACAAGGACCTTATGGTATAGCACCGTTTTGCTTGTCCTGAATAAGATGAGAAATTCTCTTTGTAGCGGGGGTCGAGAAGGGTGTACAACCAGTAATCTGTGTTATCTAAAATGCGTATAGCGCTCGAGTCGTGGGAAAGGCAGCCTAACATGAAGTCAGCCATGTGTGCCAGAGTACCAACAGGCAAGACTTCGCTGTCGTCATCAGAAGGTGAGCTGACCCTGTAAAAGATTGTAGGTGAGGGCATGCAGGTGAGCTGACCCCGTAAAACATTATATGCAAGGGCCTGTAGTTGAGCTGACCCTGTAAAAGATTTTAGGTGAGGGCCTTCAGGTGAGCTGACCCTGGAAAGCATTATATGCTAGGATCTGCAGGGAGCTGACCCTGTAAAACATTATGTGTGAGGGCCTGCAGGCGATTTCACCCTGTAAAACATTATATGTGAGGGCCTGCAGTTGAGATGACCCTGTAAAACAATAGATGCGAGGGCCTGCAGTTGAGCTGACCCTGTAGAACAGCATATGTGAGGGCCTGCAGTTGAGCTGACCCTGTAAGGCTAGTTTCACACTAGCGTTCGGCTGTCCGCTCGTGAGCTCCGTTTGAAGGGGCTCACGAGCGGACCCGAACGCTTCCGTCCAGCCCTGATGCAGTCTGAATGGATGCGGATCCGCTCAGACTGCATCAGTCTGGCGGCGTTCAGCCTCCGCTCCGCTAAGCAGGCAGACACCTGAACGCTGCTTGCAGCGTTCGGGGGTCCGCCTGGCCGTGCGGAGGCGTGCGGATCCGTCCAGACTTACAATGTAAGTCAATGGGGACGGATCCGTTTGAAGATGCCACAATATGGCTCAATCTTCAAGCGGATCCGTCCCCCATTGACTTTACATTGAAAGTCTGGACGGATCCGTCTGAGGCTATTTTCACACTTAGCTTTTATATGCCAATATAATGCAGACGGATCCGTTCTGAACGGAGCCTCCGTCTGCATTAATATGATCGGATCCGTTCAGAACGGATCCGATCGAACGCTAGTGTGAAAGTAGCCTAAAACATTATATGCAAGGGCCTGCAGTTGAGTTGACCCTGTAAAACATTATATGCGAGGGCCAGCAAGTGGAGCTGACCCTGCAAAACATCATATGCGAGGGCCTGCAGTTGAGATGACACTGTAAAACATTATATGTGAGGGCCTACAGTTGAGCTGACCCTGTAAAAAAATTATATATGAGTGCCAGTGGCGTACACACAATTCATAGGGCGGTGCAAAACTGATCCATGGGTTCCCCTTCCTGTCGCCCCCCCCCCCACCCCCAGTACCTCACCTACCAGTGGTGTAACTACAATATAGTGTTAGGGGCCACAGTGCAAACATTTTTATAAAGAAGTGGCAGATGTGGATAATCTGCTGCGTGAATGAGTGCCAAGCCCCATTCTGGACAGCAGAGACACGGAGCAGTAACATGATTGACTGATCTTTTTACTACAAAATCACGGTGACAACTTTATCTCAGTGATTTTGTAGTAAAAATATCACAGAGAGGCACTGAGCATTATCAATCATGTTAATGCTCTGTGTCTCTGCTGTCCGGAACAGGGCTTGGCTGTCTTTCAAGCAGCAGATTACCGCACGGGATCCGCTCGTGTTAAAGAGCCCTAAGCCCAATGCATGGCTACACTCACCCAGTCCTAATAAAATCTGGTCCTGCCTCATCCAGGGTGTCACTGGCGTCGGCGTGATGTCCGCTGGATCCAGAACAAAGTCCCTGTGGTGAGAAAAAAAAAAAGGAATAATCACATAAGGAAAGGATGGTGACTGCCCCTGTGAAATCACCAGCAGGGGGCACTGTGCTGGCCTGTAAGACTGAGCCATGCCAATGTATAGCAGGGTAATCTAGGATATTTCCCCTAAGTGCAACCACACAGTACTAATGCCCACCTTGTGGCCCCTCACAGTAGTTATGCCCACCTTTGTTCCTGTCACAGTAGTTATACTCAGATATGTGCCCCCTCACAGTAGTTATGCCAAATATGTGTCCCCTCCCAGTAGTAATGCCAATGCCCAGATTATGTGCCCCCTCCCAGTAGTAATGCCCAGATTATGTGCCCCCTCACAGTAGGAATGCCAGATTATGTGCCCCTTAACAGTATTTATGCCAGATTATGGGCCCCCTCACAGTAGTTATGCCAAATATGTGTCCCCTCCCAGTAGTAATGCCCAGATTATGTGCCCCCTCCCAGTAGTAATGCCAGATTATGTGCCCCTCACAGTAGTTATGCCCACCTTTGTTCCTGTCACAGTAGTTATACTCAGATATGTGCCCCCTCACAGTAGTTATGCCAAATATGTGTCCCCTCCCAGTAGTAATGCCAATGCCCAGATTATGTGCCCCCTCCCAGTAGTAATGCCCAGATTATGTGCCCCCTCACAGTAGGAATGCCAGATTATGTGCCCCTTAACAGTATTTATGCCAGATTATGGGCCCCCTCACAGTAGTTATGCCAAATATGTGTCCCCTCCCAGTAGTAATGCCCAGATTATGTGCCCCCTCCCAGTAGTAATGCCAGATTATGTGCCCCTCACAGTAGTTATGCCCACCTTTGTTCCTGTCACAGTAGTTATGCCCAGATATGTGCCTCCCTCACAGTAGTAATGCCAAAGATGTGTCCCCTCACAGTAGTAATGCCAGATTATGTGCCCCTCACAGTAGTTATGCCAGATTATGTGCCCCTTCACAGTATTTATACCCAGTTATGTACCCCCTCAAAGTAGATATGCCCAGATATGTGCCCCCTCAGAGTGGTTATGCCAGATTATGTGCCCCTCACATTAGAAATGACCACATATGTGACCCTCAGTTGTTATGCCAGATTACGTGCCCCCTCACAGTAGTTACACCTTTATATGTGCCGCCCCCCCCCCATGGTTATGCCTTCATATGTGCCCCCTTACAGTAGTATGCCAGATTAGGTGCCCCCTCAAATTAGTTATGGCAGATTAGGTGCCCCTCAGTAGAGATGCCCACTTTTGTGCTCCCTCACTCTAGTTGTGCCCATCAACCCCTCCCCCGCCCCCCAGTCTGCAGAGTTAGAGAGGGTTTCTGGCCAGTCATTCACAAGTGGCTCCGAGGGTGGATTTCTGCACCCACAAACCCAAGGTACACAATTGTCCAGCCAGGACACAGTTCTGGAGGATGACGAGGTGGAGGATAAGGAGGAGGAGAAGTAGGAGGAGGAACCATGTTCACAGCAGGGTGGCACCCAGACCAGCTCATGGCCATCACTGGTGCGTGACTGGGGGGATACAGAGGACACAGACGATACACCTCACACAGAGGACAGCTTTTCGTTGCCTCTGGGCAGCCTGGCACACTTGAGCAATTACATGCTGCAGTGTCTCTGCAACGACCGCGAGTTGCCCACATTGTAACTTGTGCTGATTACTGGGTGGCCACGCTGCTGGATCCCCGTTACAAGGGCAACATACCGTCCTTAATTCCCTCACTGGAGCGTGATCGCAAGATGCGCGAGTACAAGCGCACGCTGGTAGACGCGCTGCTGGTCTCATTCCCACCTGACAGCGGGGGCACAGTGGAAGCACAAGGCCAAGGCAGAGGAGGAGGAAGAGGCCGCCAACGCAGCTGGGGCACCGCCAGCACCTCAGAAGGCAGGGTTAGCATGGCCGAAATGTGGAAAAGCTTTGTCAGCACGCCACAACAACCAGCACCACCAGCTGATATGGAACTTCTTAGCTGGAGGCAGCATTTCACCAACATGGTGGAGCAGTATGTGTGCACACGCCTACATGTACTGAATGACGGGTCTGCCCCCTTCAACTTCTGGGTCTCCAAATTGGGCACATGGCCTGAGCTTGCCCTTTACGCCTCGGAGGTGCTGGCCTGCCATGCAACCAGTGTATTATCTGAACGTGTGTTTAGCACGGCAGGGGGCGTCATCACAGACAAGCGCAGCCGCCTGCCCACAGCCAATGTGGACAAGCTCACGTTCATTAAAATGAACCAGGCATGGATCCCTCAGGACTTGTCCTTACCCCTTGTGCAGAATAGACATCTATACCGGCACTAAGTAGCCATTGTTATACTGCAGCGCAATTGCTCATTCTTGTATTTTGGATATTTCACACTCTTTTAGGCTACTTTCACACCTGCATTTAGGTGCGGATCCGTCTGCTATTTGCACAGACGGATCCGCACCTATAATGCAAACGCTTAGATCCGTTCAGAACGGATCCGTTTGCATTACCATGAACAAAAAAAAAAAAAAAAAATCAGTTTTGACTTACATTGAAAGTCAATGGGGGATGGATCCGTTTGAAAATTGAGCCATATTGTCTCAACTTCAAACGGATCTGTCCCCATTGACTGCAAGCAGCGTTCCGGTGTCCGCCTGCTGAGCGGAGGACAAACGGTGCCAGACTGATGCATTCTGAGCGGATCCGCATCCACTCAGAATGCATTAGGGCAGTACGGATGCGTTCGGGGCCGCTTGTGATAGCCTTCAAACGGAACTCTCAAGCGGAGCCCCGAACGCTAGTGTGAAAGTAGCCTTAGCGTGTACCCTAATTTTAAAAAATTAAATTAAAACCGAAAACATGTGTGGGCTACCTCGTCCTCCTCCAACGCCGCTTCCACCTACACCACTACGTCCACCGTCTCCTCAAACTCCTACTCAATATGGAACTCTACCTCATAAATCAGATTTTTTTTTTTATTTGCATGTATTTTATGTCATTTCACTACTTTGTCATTTACATTTTTGGTGAAATTCACCAATTTTTGGGTGTGATTTAACCACTGCTATACCTAGTAGACTGGTAAAAAAAAAAAAAAAAAAAAACATTTGTCAGTTACATTTTAGGGTGAAATTCACAAATATTTGGGTGTAATACAGGTCCTTCTAAAAAAATTTGCATATTGTGATAAAGTTCATTATTTTCTGTAATGTACTGATAAACATTAGACTTTCATATATTTTAGATTCATTACACACCAACTGAAGTAGTTCAAGCCTTTTATTGTTTTAATATTGATGATTTTGGCATACAGCTCATGAAAACCCAAAATTCCTATCTCAAAAAATTTGCATATCATGAAAAGGTTCTCTAAACAAGCTATTAACCTAATCATCTGAATCAACTAATTAACTCTAAACACCTGCAAAAGATTCCTGAGGCTTTTAAAAACTCCCAGCCTGGTTCATTACTCAAAACCGCAATCATGGGTAAGACTGCCGACCTGACTGCTGTCCAGAAGGCCATCATTGACACCCTCAAGCAAGAGGGTAAGACACAGAAAGAAATTTCTGAACGAATAGGCTGTTCCCAGAGTGCTGTATCAAGGCACCTCAGTGGGAAGTCTGTGGGAAGGAAAAAGTGTGGCAGAAAACGCTGCACAACGAGAAGAGGTGACCGGACCCTGAGGAAGATTGTGGAGAAGGACCGATTCCAGACCTTGGGGGACCTGCGGAAGCAGTGGACTGAGTCTGGAGTAGAAACATCCAGAGCCACCGTGTACAGGCGTGTGCAGGAAATGGGCTACAGGTGCCGCATTCCCCAGGTCAAGCCACTTTTGAACCAGAAACAGCGGCAGAAGCGCCTGACCTGGGCTACAGAGAAGCAGCACTGGACTGTTGCTTGTCATTCGGAAATCAAGGTGCCAGAGTCTGGAGGAAGACTGGGGAGAGGGAAATGCCAAAATGCCTGAAGTCCAGTGTCAAGTACCCACAGTCAGTGATGGTCTGGGGTGCCATGTCAGCTGCTGGTGTTGGTCCACTGTGTTTTATCAAGGGCAGGGTCAATGCAGCTAGCTATCAGGAGATTTTGGAGCACTTTATGCTTCCATCTGCTGAAAAGCTTTATGGAGATGAAGATTTCATTTTTCAGCACGACCTGGCACCTGCTCACAGGGCCAAAACCACTGGTAAATGGTTTACTGACCATGGTATTACTGTGCTCAATTGGCCTGCCAACTCTCCTGACCTGAACCCCATAGAGAATCTGTGGGATATTGGGAAGAGAAAGTTGAGAGACGCAAGACCCAACACTCTGGATGAGCTTAAGGCCGCTATCGAAGCATCCTGGGCCTTCATAACACCTCAGCAGTGCCACAGGCTGATTGCCTCCATGCCACGCCGCATTGAAGCAGTTATTTCTGCAAAAGGATTCCCGACCAAGTATTGAGTGCATCACTGAACATAATTATTTGAAGGTTGACTTTTTTTGTATTAAAAACACTTTTCTTTTATTGGTTGGATGAAATATGCTAATTTTTTTAGATAGGAAATTTGGGTTTTCATGAGCTGTATGCCAAAATCATCAATATTAAAACAATAAAAGGCTTGAACTACTTCAGTTGGTGTGTAATGAATCTAAAATATATGAAAGTCTAATGTTTATCAGTACATTACAGAAAATAATGAACTTTATCACAATTTGCTAATTTTTTTAGAAGGACCTGTATACCCCTCCTCCTCTAGTTGACAGCTTAATTCATTTCAATAATTTTTCTTTTACATTTTCGTGTGACAATAAACAATTGTTTTCTGTCATAGACCCCTGATCTACCAAGTAGACAGGTTAATACATTTCTGTAATTTTTCTGTTATATTCTTGGGTTGACATTTTACCATTTTAGACGTGAATAAACCCCTGCTCTGCATAGGTGACAGGGAATATAATTTCTGAAATGCTTCTTTAATTGATGTGCGCCACCTCCTTTAATTCAATGCTTAAACTTAAACAAGTTGTACCACATTTCCGCTATACTCTTTTGGCCAACATTTGCGCCTCAATAGATTTTCCCACATTTCCGCTTGACTCTTTTGGCTCACATTTGGGCTTCTGTAATTTGTCCCACATTTGCGCCTTAATAGCTTTTCCCACATTTCCGCTCGATCCCCCCCAAAATTTATAAATTTATCTCCCTTAAATTTGGTCTCTCTTTCTCATGCTCCCTCTTCGGCATGGAATCCTGATTTGCAGATAACAGTGATCAACATGGTGGGCTTAGAAAAGAACATCGAAAGTTGATAGAGAAAATGGATGGTGGATGTCACTGGGGCACCTCTATATCGGTGACAGGAACATAAATAAAAAAAAATTACATTGTCAGGTGACATTTTTCAAATTTTGCCGGATAGAAACCGCTGCTCTGCTTAGTTGACAGGGAATAAAATTTAATAAATTCTTCAGTAATTAATGTGCGCCACATCCTTTCATTCAATGCTTAAACTTTAAAAAGCTGTCACACTTTTATGCTTTAATAATTTGTCCCATAATTCAACTCTATAATTTGAAATTTGAAAAAATGAATCCTTCCTTGGATGTGGTCTCTCTTTCTCACGCTCAAAACCTTGATTCCCCGCCACCCGTGATCACCATGGTAGGCGCAGAAAAGAACATCGAAAGTTGATAGAGCATATATTAAATTGGATCGTGCGACATGGTGGGGCAGTAAGTTTGCACACGCCTACACGAACTGACTGACAGGGTCAGCCCCTGCAACTTCTGGGTCTCCAAATTGGGCACGTGGCCTAATCTTGCCCTTTATTCCTTGGAGGTGCTGGCCTGCCCTGCAGCCAGTGTATTGTCTGAACATATGTTTAGCACGGCTGGAGGGCGTTATCACAGGTTATATTTCCCAATGTTTTGTGGTGTACCCCAATTATAAAAAAATTAAATAAATTAAAACCAAAAAACTGTGTAGGCTACCTCCCTTCTCCACCGCCGCTTCCACCTACACCGCCACATCCACTGCCTCCTCAGCCTCATACTCCTTATGGACCTTGTCCTCCTAGATCAAGATTATTATTTTTACGTATTTTATGTTATTTAAAGTCATTTCCCTATCCACATTGCAGAGTACTTGCCATGCTCTTAACCACATTTTGCTGCCATTTGCAGCCCTCTAGCCTTTCCATGACATTTTTACAGCCATTTTAGTGCTCAAAAGTTCGGGTCCCCATTGACTTCAAAGGGGTTCGGGTTCGAGGTCCAGTTCGGGCCAAGTACAGGTCTCGAACTCGAACTTTTTTCTGAAGTTCGGCCGGAACCGAACATCCAGGTGTTTGCTCAACTCTAATGAGGAGGAGGAGGAGGAAAAAAGGAAGATTTAACCATATACCATTTTTTGTGGTCGAAGGGGTGCACAACAACACATTTAAAGTGCCTTAGTTCATCCGCTTTCCTCTGGAGCAATCCAGGCCTTGTTCATTTTATAAGAGTCAACCTGTCAGCATTTTCAGTTGACAGGCGGATACGCTTATCTGTTATAATGCCACCAGCAGCACTAAATACCCGCTCAGACAAAATGCTGGCGGAAGGGCAGGCCAGCGCCTCCAAGGCATAGAGCGCCAGTTGGACACCCAGTAGTTGTAAGGCACTGAAGGATCACTGACGATGCTGACACGGTCTGCTACGTACTCCTTCATCATCTTCCAAAACTTTTCCCCCCTTGTGACACTAGGACGCGCATCAGGGTGAGGGTGCTGGCGGGGTGTCATGAAACTGTCCCAGCCCTTGTGTTGCCTGCCTCTGTTGGAGCTGCTGTGTGTTCCCCTTGTCTCCCCTCCTCGGTTGCGCAAGGAACTACGGACTCTGCCGCCAGTGTTCTCAGATGGAAATTTTTGGAGCAATTTTTCCACAAGGACCTTCTGGTATTGCACAGTTTTGCTCAGCCTCTCCACTTACGGAATGAGAGATGAGAAGTTCTCTTTGTAGCGGAGGTTGAGAAGGGTGAACACCCAGTAATCCGTGTTGTCTAAAATGTGTATAACGCACAGGGCTCAGGAAAGGCAGCCTAACATGAAGTCAGCCATGTGTGCCAGAGTACCAACAGGCAAGACTTCGCTGTCATCATCAGCAGGATCACTCTAAGTCTCCTTTTCCTCCACTTCTGCTTACCCACGCTGAACAGATGGAATTAAACTTCCATGGGTACTACCCACTGTAGCGGAGGCAACCGTCTCCTCCTCCTCCTCCCCCTCTTCATCATCCAATTTGTGCTGAGAAGACGAACAGAGAGTGGTCTGGCTATCACCCTGTGTAATGTCTTCTTCCCACATTTCCACCTCTTCCACATGCAAAGCATCGTCCTTAATTGCGAGCATTGAGCGCTAGGTATTTGCGCTTGCGTTCAAATGCCTGCAGTAATGACATTTGGACACTGCGCTGGGACAGGGAAGTGGATGTGGTCACTGGTGCTTGCGAAGGTCCAGGTGCAGTGCAGGAGGCATCCTTGTCTGCGCCTTCGAAAGGCGATTGGCCAGCACATACTATAGGGGAAGAAGCGTCATACTGTGGAACACCTAACTCTTGGCAAGGGAGATTTATGCAAAGGGATGCTCCGTGGAACAGTTGTGGGCCTGTTTGTTGTGGCCCGCCTTCTCCCTTTTGCCACCCCACTGCCTCTTCCAGCCTGTTTCAGTGCTGCAGATCCTTCCCCCTCTGTTCTGCTGTCCTCACTCAGCTTTCCACCTTCCCAGGTTGGGTCAGTGACCTCATCGTCCACCACCTCCTCTTCCACTTCCTCACTCGGATCAACCTATTGAGACAGTAATTGCGGTTGACTCATTGGCAACTGTGTCTCATCAACATCCATCTTATTAAAGACTAATTGCCCTTCCCCACCGTCATGTTCTTGTGACTGTGGATGCTCAAGAGGTTGGGAATCAGGGCAAAAGATCTCATGTCCCTCTTCAAGCCTGCTTGTCGAGAGGGCCAAATCAAGTAATGGCGATGAAAAGAGCTCCTCTGAATTTCCGAGTGTGGGATCACTTGTTTGGCCACACTCTCCATGGTGGGAGGAAGGAGGATCAGGGAGAGGATTCTGTTGACCAGACTCTAGGTTACTGAGACTAGACTTGGTGTAAGACAGGGTGGTGCTTAACCGACTGGAAGCATTATCTGCTGCAATCCAACTGACCACATGGTCGCACTGGTCTCACTGCGACCCCCTGCAAACTGGGACATGAAGCTAGTTATGGTGAATGATTGTTTTTCTTGTGCTCTGGCAGCAGGCACAGTTTCAACGCGCCCAGAGCCACAACCATCAGGATCACAGCCACTTCCCTGTCTCTTACTGCTCGCCTTGCGCATATTAAATGTTATATGCCAGGTTGACACACAAAATGTGTCACGGATGTCAGAGTTCACAGCAAGCACAGTATATAGAAAAAGTACGTAAAAGTATGGAAAAAGGAAAATAGATTTCACTTATATTTTTCCTATCTCTGGCCATGAAATACAGAAGGTATTGGACACATGTCTCTAGTAACTGCAGACACCATCTATAGAAAAATTATAGAAAATGATGGAAAAAAAATATAGTAATTATTAGTTGTATTTCTCCAATCTCTGGCCCTGACACACAGAAGGTAACATAGTAAATAAGGCTGAAAAAATGACATTTGTCCATCCAGTTCAGCCTGTCATCCTGCAAGAGGGAGGCAACAAAAAAAAAAAACTGAGGTAGAAGCTAATTTTTCCCCACTTTAGGGGAATAAAAAATTCCTTACCGACTCAAATCAGGCAATAAGAATAATCCCTGGATCAATGACCCCTCTCTAGTAGCTATAGCCTGTAATATTATTACACTCCAGAAATACCGATTATACTAGTCATTGCAGACACCCTCTATAGAAAAATTATTGAAAATGATAGAAAAAATATTGTAATTTTCAGTTATATTTCTCCAATCTCTGGCCCTGACACACAGAAGATATAATACAGATGTCACTAGTCACTGCAGACACCCTCTATAGAAAAATGATTGAAAATGATGGAACGAATATATTCATTTTCAGTTATATTTCTCTAATCTCTGGCCCTGAAGCATAGAAGGTATTGATGTCACAGGTAACCACCCTTAAAACTTAACTTTTAATATCTATCTAAAATAGCTACAAACCCTCCAACACAAACCACTTAACAGTAAAATAAGAAAACAAGATGGAAGATATCATTAGGTTGATGCTTAGCTTTAGGGCTAGGAATGGCAGAGATTGGGCCTAATATATAGCTATGGGCTCTCTCCCTATAACTGACCCTCTCGCTATTTGTGCCAAACGGAATGGCCACCCCGATAGGGGTGATCCCGTATCAGGAACCTCCTGAATGCACTTGGATGGCCCTGGTAGCTATTGTATGCTAACCTATTAGTTAATTGCTATTGTAATAGCTAAGGACTAAAGGTACAAAACAAAAAATATACCATAAAAAGTAATGAAAGTTTTAAAAACATATCATGAAATAATTAGTCTATCTCCTGCTTATACTTGTAGATACATACTATTAGTTGTCAGATAGCACATAATCCCATATTCTAGTTAAACAACATTTTTGACATCACCTAGAGTTGGTGGTATCAATATCCCTTTATTTCATAGATATTATGATGCCATCTAAGTTGATGACACCATTGTCCCTACGAGTTTCTCCCTTACTGTACTCGGGTTCATCAGGGAACCAAATTGTATTCAGAAACAGGGGTATAAATAGTGCCTTAGTATCTAAATGATATCTAAATTGGCAGTTATGACATTGATAAATTTTTGTCTACTTGCGTATCACGGATGAGGGCGTTATACCCGATATCTCCATGTAGTAGCAGCCACCTGTAATATAATGTAATATAAATAAAACACTAATTTTGCTTTTAGGTGCCATAAATTAGCATACACTTTGGATACCTGGTTATGGTTGGCTTTATGAGTTGTAACATGCAGAAAGATGTGTCTGTATTGCCGTGTGTAGTACTGACTAATTGCCGGGGTCCAGTAATCAGAAGGACATAATAGTACTTCAGTGGTGTCTCCGCCGACCTTTTAGATAGTAAATCTACGGGGCCCAGTCCATATATGATAACTCTGAACCAGTGACACTGCCGTCTATATCAGAATCAGAACAATAGGTTAAGATGTTTTGTCTCTTATTTACCAAAGAGTCATCCCAGCTCAGTAAAATCACTAATGCAGGGGCACAGAATTTGGTCCATAATACATTAGCATAGCAATGATTTTGTTTCTGGGCCAGTTTACCTTTAAAGCAGTAATTTTTTTTTGTCAGCGTGGGGCATCCGATGACCTCCCAGCGTCTGCAACATTACAGAGCGTTAGTCATGTCGGGTGCTTTTAAATAGCCACCGGCTGATGATGTCACAGGGTCACATGATCAGAGCTTGGTCATTTGATGCATCACATGCTGATGACGTCACAGGGTCACATAATCAGAACTTGGTCATGTGATGTATCACATGACCGCAGTGTTTCAAAGGTCCATGATCCCTGCACTGAGCTACAGCATTATATTTCTAGCATTTGAAAAATGACCAGCTTAACCATAATTTGGTAAAAACCATGTCATTGAAATAAAGATGTGTTTATCTTATGGGTGGCATCATTTTATTTTATTTTAATATTTAATTATATCAGTCATATCTGCCAAAATATTATAGTAGTATATAGTGTGTAATATAGAAACTTATCATTATAACATCTACTGTGAGAGGTTCAAAACAATGTTTTCCAATACACTATGGAGAGCCATTGGGGTCACCATAGACCCCCTATGTTAGTTGGCTATTCCATCTTTATATCAAGGGATGTAGGACCCCTGCATATGATAATGGATCTGGACTATAGAAAGCACGCAAAATCGATTCCATCATTAATACCTTGTGGAACTGTAGTTTTGAGAGTGAAGATCCACCTGGACTCTTTTTGTCTCAGGATATTGTCTAGATCCCCCTCTCGTATTGATTGTTTGATGGTCTCGATCATAGAGAAATGTATCGATTTGAAATTTCCCTCATGGTACAGTAAAACATGTCTGGCTAGGGGTTTATCTCGTCTATTTCGTATATCCCCTATATGTTCTAAAATCCATTTTTTTAATGGCCTGCAAGTTTTTCCTACGTATTTTAAATCACAGTCACATTGTGCCAAATAGACTAATCCTGCCATGTTACAATTGGCAAAGCTCCATGCTGAATACACTTTATTACCTGAGCTGTCTGCAAATGTGTTACCCATGTTGATAAAAGGACACGCGTTACACTTCCTGATACAGGATCGCCCCTATCGGGGCCGCCATTCCGTTTGTAGGCAGGGCACAAATAGCAAGAGGGTCAGCTATAGGGAGAGAGCCCATAGCTATATATTAGGTCCAATCTCTGCCATTACTAGTGATGAGCGGCAGGGGTCATATTCGAATATTTTTTAGAATATTCGTTGATTTTTTCAGATTCAAATTTTTATTACGAATTTTTCAACTTACAACTATTAGACACAGAAGATCATAGCACTATATTAGGGCTCTTTCACACCTGCGTTATTGTCTTCCGGCATAGAGTTCCGTCGTCGGGGCTCTATGCCGGAAGAATCCTGATCAGGATTATCCTAATGCATTCTGAATGGAGTGAAATCTGTTCAGGATGCATCAGGATGTCTTCAGTTCCGGAACGGAACGTTTTTTGGCCGGAGAAAATACCGCAGCATGCTGCGCTTTTTGCTCCGGCCAAAAAAACTGAAGACTTGCCGCAAGGCCGGATCTGGAATGAATGCCCATTGAAAGGCATTGATCCGGATCCGGCCTTAAGCTAAACGTCGTTTCGGCGCATTGCCGGATCCGACGTTTAGCTTTTTTAGAGTGGTTACCATGGCTGCCGGGACGCTAAAGTCCTGGCAGCCATGGTAAAGTGTAGCGGGGAGCGGGGGAGCAGCATACTTACCATCCGTGCGGCTCCTGGGGCGCTCCAGAGTGACGTCAGGGCGCCCCAGGCGCATGGATGACGTGATCGCATGGCACGTCATCCATGCGCCTGGGGCGCTGTGACGTCACTCTGGAGCGCCCCGGGAGCCGCACGGATGGTAAGTATACCGCTCCCCCGCTCCCCGCTCCTACTATGGCAACCAGGACTTTAATAGCGTCCTGGGTGCCATAGTAACACTGAAAGCATTTTGAAGACGGATCCGTCTTCAAATGCTTTCAGTACACTTGCGTTTTTCCGGATCCGGCGTGTAATTCCGGCAAGTGGAGTACACGCCGGATCCGGACAACGCAAGTGTGAAAGAGGCCTTAGCTAAATTGCTCTATATTCGATTTTTTTTGAATATTCGCTATATTGCTTAGTTTTTTTGAATATTCGTAATATTCTAAAACAAGAATATATAGCAATATAGCGAATATTCGAAAAAAAAATGAATATAGAGCAATTTATCTAATATAGTGCTATAATCTTCTTTGTCTAATAGTTGTAATTTTTTTTTATCTGAAGTTCAAAAAATGACAGCTATAAAAAAATAATCGAATATTCGTAATATTCTAAAACAAGACTATATAGCAATATAGCGAATATTCGAAAAAATGAATATAGAGCAAAATTCGCAAACACTACTCCTAAAGTCAAGTATATTGCAGCCTTCTTATTGGCCCACAAGCTAGAAGCAGGGAGGGATCATGTGTACTGATAAAAAAAAAAATCGAATAAAAAAAAAAAAAAAAAGGATTTTTTTTTATATTCAAAATTACGAATATATATAACTATATTCAAAATATTCGCAAATTTTCGAAGTACCTATATTCGCGATAAAAATTCAGAATTCGAATATTCGTGATCAACACTAGCCATTACTAGCCCTAAAGCTAAGCATCAACCTAATGATATCTTCCATCTTGTTTTCTTATTTTACTGTTAAGTGGTTTGTGTTGGAGGGTTTATAGCTATTTTAGATAGATATTAAAAGTTAAGTTTTAAGGGTGGTTACCTGTGACATTGTTAATTGGAATTTGCCACCTCAAACACATAAGACCTGCAGACGGGTTATTGTCTGAACTGTGAAACACAGAAATTTTTGGACAGATGTCTCTAGTCACTGCAGACACCCGCTATATAAAAAGTATTGAAAATGATGGAAAAAATATATTCATTTTCAGTTATATTTCTCCAATCTCTGGCCCTGACACACAGAAGGTATAATACAGATGTCACTAGTCACTGCAGATACCCTCTATAGAAAATGTATTGAAAATGATGGAACAAATATAGTCATTTTCACTTATATTTCTCCAATCTCTGGCCCTGAACACAGAAGGCATTGGACAAATGTCACTAGTCATTGCATACACCCTCTATATGAAAAATATTGAAAATGATGGAAAAATATATGAATTTTCACTTATATTTCTCCAATTTCTGTCCCTGACACACAGAAGGTATTGGACAGATGTCACAAGTCACTGCTAGCACCCTTTATAGAAAAAGTATTGAAAATTATGGAAAAAATATAGTAATTTTCAGTTATATTTCTCCCATCTCTGGCCCTGACACACAGACGGTATTGGACAGATGTCACAAGTCACTGCTGGCACCATCGGTAACGGGGTGCCGAAGGCACACTTGGTCTTCCATCAGCCGCAGACCTGCTGCTTAGCTTCAGGAGTGAGGATCTGTGTTCGCCCTTGTTCCCAGGGCGGCTTTGCTAGCTGGGAGGCTCCCTGCACCTAGGTCTGCCTTGAGTGCCGAGATGATCACTTGGTGCTCGACTTGCCTGTCTGTCGGTCATGTGACGGTGGCCACGTCACATGACCCTCACTCCCCACTATAAATACAGGCAACCTGCTGGCTACAGGTTGCCTGTGAATTTGGTCCCTTAGGCTGTGTATTATTATTGTTATTTAGCTTACCTTTGAATTTGACCCTTCATCTGCTTCCTGACACCTCTTCTGCCTGCTCCCTGAACCCTGACGCTACCTCTCCGGATTTTGACCTCGGCTTGCTTTTGGATTTTGTCTTTGCCTCTTCTCTTGTACTGACGTGACCTCCTGGACTGACCCCGGCTAGTTGACCCGCCTCGCCGTTCCGTTTTTGGTGGTACCTTACTTGTTCCACCACTCTGTCCTCTCAAGTGCTACCTCTCATTGGCTGTCCGCTTCCCTGCTGTCTCTATCTCT